>NW_026889778.1:26880000-26932500 GCF_033153115.1 Saccostrea echinata
TCTTAAAATATTTATATCATCATTTCTGATTCAAGGGAGAACTAGAGATATGATCAGAAGTATATCCATTGACTAATAAACATGTACATGTATATTGTGTTTTTTAAGTCATTAATGTTTGTTTGTTGTTAAATGTCCCTCTTGGGAATTTTTCACTCATACGGAGACACCACCACTTAAAAGTAATGAAGACGTACAAGTCGGATTTGAGGTTAATATTCATTTTAGGAGTTTTCAACAATTAAGGCATAAAGAGATAACTCCTTCCCCTTGCCCCTTCCACTTCCCAAACCCCTGTTTGTTCATGTATGCAAACTAGTCTAATACTTTGGTTTGACATAAAAAAAATGTGAATATATACAAATAGTTTAATGGTCCATCTCTTTGAATGATTTTCATTCCTAATTCTAGGAGAGTACATGGGTTGACCCAAATTCATGAATGAAATGTCAAGTAATCTTATCATTGATGCACTTTTATTTAATTTGATGAAGTCATATTATGAACATTTCCAGTTCATTAAGAGAGTGGGGATGACCTCCAGGGGTTCATAACCTTAAACCATTAGATGTACATAACATAATAACACAAGAAACAAAATTATGTATAGTCAAATGGAAAAGTTTTCTACTATTTAGGAGTCACATGATCATTTGCCATTTCAGGGACTGGGAGCGGCTAGGGAGATTGGAACCCCCCCCCCCCCCCCCCTGGAATTTGCAGAGTTATTTAAATAGGACTATATACTGATTTACAGAAGCAAATAAAAAATGACTTTGGATGCCCTCCCCCTTTAAAAACATGGACCCCACCATCATTGTTTTTATTTTGTTTGTTTGTTTGTTTGGGTTTTTTTTTTTGCTCCTCAGGAAATTCTGGGCTGGAATTTTTTTGGACCGAGGTGTGGACCCCCCCCCCCTCCCCCTCCCCCCGGAAAAATGTGCCTGTAACTGAAAGTAATGTCGACAACAAGAGATAACTCTTCAGAATGTGAGATTCGTCTATTGTGGCATCCGATGATCCACTCTCTACCATCGGCTCATACATTCAGTGTCTGAGAGAAACGAACGACAACTCTGCATAGGAGATTGCTGATGATCTTTGATCCTTTTTAAATTTTAACCTAACCATTTGTTTATTTTACCCCAATCTATACTTAAACTTGTACTTACCGACTGTCATACGTCCTGTCAACTTCATGAAATATAATCCAATTAAAACACGAATATGAATTAATTTCCACTGATATACATGTAACACTGCACCATGTCACATGGCATGTGCAATTCTAAAAATGATAATGGTAAAACTAGTACTAGTACTGGTAGGGTGACGCAAGCCCAATGTGATGTAGAAATTTTCAAAAAGGTGTTCACATACATGTACAGTACAAGAACAAATTTTAAATTATCATAACAAACGATGTTTTAACATAACTTTGCCATCTGGGCCTATTTCCAAAAACAGGCAAATTGTGTGTGTGTTTTTTTTTGGGGGGGGGTGAAAAAATTAATTGGGTATGGCTTTTAAAGGAGGTTTTTGCCTAATCAAATACTAAAATAAGTTTGCACATTTTGATAAATTCATCAAAAACGCTTTGTACTAAAATAATATTTTTTGTTGTTGAGAAAATAAATTTAAAAAGTTCCAATTATGGGCCAAAAATTTATATCCCCCCCCCTTTTATCAAAACCTAATTTACATTATTAATTAAATTCTGTTATTTCAGACTGGTAATGAATTAAGTATATGAAATGCGTATAAGAGGTTCATGGGTCACATGGTCACCTGAGCATTTTATGCTCCATTTGACGAATACATGTACTGTGTAAATTATAGAATTATTTGGACTTTTTCCTTAGTAAGCCCAATATGAAGGCGTGTGCATTTAGAGGCAAACACCTTAGTGCGGGTATTACTGTCTCATGACAGCATCTAGTTTACCTTGTAAGAATGCATTAATTATAAAATGATTTTTAAGGTGACAATATTTTCTTGGAAAATATGTTCTAACCATGTTGCTTTGAGCTCATAAATTTGAAATCATTATCAACAGTTCATATTAGGATTTTTTAAATAATCTTGGATAATAACACGAAGATTTAAAATCACTGATAATAAAATACTGCACATGTAGGGAAAAAATCACCCACTCATCATGGAAACTATGATGCACAAAAACATACCAAATACTCCGGGAAAAAGTAGCACCTATTGATAAACTAACACGACAAGGGCAGTCAAAAGCTATGAATGTCATTGGTTTCTTAGTGGTATTCATGACGTAAGCTTATAATTATAATGTACTCTAATAATTAGCGGATGTCATTTCACCAAAAATGAGCTCATGGTGTTGTTTTGTAATAATTGCGTGAAATGTTGCCCATTAATGCAACAAATCATTTTTGAGTGGCATTTTGCTCCATAATCAACCTTTAATTAACAAGATAGTCGCTGATGAGAACTAACAGACGCTATGACACTAAAAAAAAAAATTTTAAACATTATTTAATTAATCACACAGGAAAAGAGGCAGATACGACATATATCTAGATTAAATGACATTATTATAAAAATGGATGGACGCACAGTTTTACTTCGACAAATCGAAAATCGAAATCTTCACTAACACGAAAATTATGCAGTGTGTTGGAAGTACCAACGTATTTTTTTTTATTTTCTACTTTTGGCTCAGTATCTCTGAAATCTCAAAGTTTTGTTCCCGGTCGCATCGAGTTCAAGATAACAAAGTTTAAATGGATATTTGCAACTGAAAGTAGATCATTTTACCAAAATCATCAGTACCTTTTTAAAATGTCACTTAATCCTCTTCTTAAATATATTTCTATGACAAAAACTATAATGTGTTTCTGTCCAGATCAGAGACTTTACAGAGTCAGAAATTGACTGGAAATGTAGTGATTAAAAAGTAGCCACCTGTCACTTGATTGGAATTTCTATTCTCCATCTTTTCCGGTCACATATTAAAACACACTTACTGACATCACATTATATAAATTACCTCACGAAACAGCAACACCTGATAGCTATAGACAAAGATCAACAACACTCGAACAAACAAATCAGATACTTAGTATTATAAAGATGTTTCGTAACTAATGCTTTTTCGTTGTACATTAAACGGGAAGTAAATTTTCGTCAAAATAATTAATGATATATAATAATTAATACATAATTATCACTACAATCGTTGACAAATCTCTTTTGGTATTGTTTTGTGATTCTTTTTAATTTTATCTTCTTTGTTTTCAACAAATTATTGAAAAAAAATATAACCGAATGAAAAAGAAGATAACAAACAATAATCAATGGAATCTCGACCAAAGATATTTCAAGGTCACACAGAGTTGGCAAATACGACCCAAGCCGGAAAACCAGAGACATTATAGTAAAATTTATTAGTTACAGAGATAAAGCTAGAGTTTATGCAAATAAACGACATTTAAAATCCTACAACCAAAACCCAACAAAACAAACTGGACCCATCTACATCAACGAAGCTTTGACGTCCAGACGGGCGGAACTGTATGGGAAAACTCGCCAAGTAGTAAAAAACAAAAAACTTGACAGCTGCTGGACGTATGACGGGCTAATATATGCGAAACTCCGTGGTCACCATGGGAAGAAAATATTGATAAACACAACAGAGGACCTAGAGTGTTTCCAAGATGACAACGTAGACGAACAGTTTCTTGCTTCGACGCCAAAATCGTAAAACACTGTGTTTATAAACATTTCCACGTGTTCGCGTCTCTCAGACGCTTGGAACCTCGTCGAATCAGTGTTTACCTACTTTCGTTTTCATTTATAAACATGTGATTGACAGATCAACATAACGGATGTCCCAAACATATGTACAGTATGTTCAAATTTATTCTTATACTATTATGTTTGTCACGCTGTCTTCAAATCGATCTGCATGTGTATATAGTTGGATGTTATATCGTTCTGTCTCGTATTATTTACATCCCAACACATGCATGTAAATACTACAATTCAGTTATGTACAGCGGTACTCTATTACCCGTTTTTCATGTTATTTTCATAATGCATCTCCCAATTTCTACGTGGGAAATGTGCGAGTTAATGCACTTCTTTTTTCAAATTTTACGTTTACTGTTTTGTGTTTTTTTTATTTTCTATTTATTTCGAATTGACACATCTCATATATTGCCAAATAATTACAATGTCAACAAGCATTCTGAGAGTATTGCATTAGCAATACTAGTCCCCTACCGGCAAGTGTAATCTGGTTCCGTTCCCGTTAAGAATTGAAAGTGCCATAATTCCGTCAAAAATTAATGAAGCGGGACGAAATGCAAACTTGATCTATAACTAATCAAGGTAAAGCCACATACCAAAAATCAGCTCAATATCTACAAGCGTTTAGAAGAAAATTGCGGAAAACCCGTAAAAATTGAAAAGGCCGTAATTCAGTCAAAAATCAATGAAGCGGAACGAAATGCAAACTTGATCTGTAACTCATCAAGATACACTTACATACCAAAAATCAGCTCGATATCTGCAAGCGTTTAGGAAAAAAGTGCGGAAAACCAAGTGGGACAGACTGACAGACAGACAGAGGGACAGACAGACAGACGGACAGACAGACAGACAGACGGACGGACAGACTCAGAGGAAACCTATAGTCCCCTCCGGTTTCACCGGTAGGGGACTAATAAATCCCATTTCAAGGCGGCCCAGTTGCAAATCAAACTTTGGATTTTGCTTAACCACAGTTTTTGATAATGGGTAATTCCCTTGAACAACACCGTGCCGCGATTGGGGTTTTTTACATTAAATGTCATAATATACTGTCAAGGTCTGCTTTTAAAGTTTCAAAATCTACTACACTTTTAGATATTTTGCTATTCATATCCAGTATCTTCAAAAAACAATAAAAAATATGGCATCTTGGTCTCTCAGAATTAATTTTTTTGCACAATTATTCATGTTTGTCATTCTTTTGCTATCTGGTGATATTGAAACAAACCCAGGCCCACCTGCTTCAAACTCTCTTGATATCCTGCACCTTAATATTAGAAGCATCAGAAATAAGATTGATTCCCTAATGTATTTAGTTCAAGATTTTGATATACTATGTTTTAGTGAGACTCATTTAGACACACATGTTACAAATGAAAGTTTGTTCATAGAAGGTTTTAAGAATATTTTTAGAAAAGATCGCAATTCTTATGGTGGAGGTGTAATGATTTATGTTTCAAATTTAATTAAGGCTAGTTGAAGAGAAGATTTAGAAACAATTAATACTGAACTCATTTGGATAGAAATACCACAAGTAAAGGGAAATCTACTTATATGCTGTATTTATCGTCCACCACACACTAATAGTGTCTTTTGGCAAAAACTATCTTGGTCCTTTGAAAAAGCTTGTGATATCTCCAGCAATATTGTAGTACTTGGTGACCTTAACACTGATTTCTTAAAAGTTAACAACTCACATGAGATTTATACAATAATGAACAGCTGTAGATTAACAAATATCATACATGAACCTACAAGAATTACTTGCAATACAGAAACCCTTATAGATCCTATCATTATTAGTGACAATATACATGTACATGATTCTGGAACATTAAAAGTTAGTAATACAGTTAGTGATCATAAAGCAACTTATATATATATTCACCAGAATACCAATGTTAATGCGGCATATAAACGTAAAATTTGGAACTATAAGCAAGCAGATTTAAAACTCCTTAATGATTTAATCCTACAATGCGACTGGAATAGCCTTATTGATGCTACAGAAAACATTAATACTGCAACAGCAAACTTCACGGAAGAGTTTAATTCTATTATTCACCAATGCATACCCGAAAAAACTGTAACCATAAGGCCAAATGATAAACCATGGATGGATTCTCTTCTAAAGAAAACTTTGTGTATTCGCAATAGGCTAAGAAAAATAGCACAAAAAACCAAAAGAGAATCCGATATGGAAATTTTTCGGAAGGTAAGGAATAAGTTTAATAACATGAAAAAATATGCTATCAAAAACTATTATGACAATATAGATTCTCATCTCAAGGATGCTAGTCTGAACAATCAAAAACTATACTGGAAGTTACTGAAAGACACTTTTCACATTAAACCAACAAATGAAATTCCACCTATTCAGTTTACAGCCAACAATGGCACTGAAAATTTTGCATTTTCAGACATAGATAAATTTGAACTATTGAACAAATATTTCACATCAATTACAGTCTTAGATGACAGTAATCAGGAGCTCCCAAATATAGTGTCTAGATGTAAGGATAATTTTCCGGATATAAAAATACAAGAACAGGAAATTATTGATATAATTTCTATTATTCCTGTTAATAAAGCAGTTGGTCCTGATTGCATCAGCCATAAAATGTAAAAATCTTGCAAAGACACTATCTCAAAACCTTTGTGTATACTATTCAACAAATCCCTAACACTAAAAACTTTTCCAGACTGCTGGAAACTAGCACATGTTCTTCCACTATTTAAGAAAGATGACCCTTCCATCACTACAAATTATAGACCAGTTTCTTTGCTGAGTTGTATAAGCAAAATTTTTGAAAGAATCATTTTAAAACATGTATACAATTTCTTGTATTCACATAATATATTTTATAAATATCAAGCAGGTTTTTTACCAGGTCATTCCACAGTATATCAACTTTTAGAAACATACCACTCTATAGTAAAAAGTATTGATGAAGGTAAATTCTGTTGTATGGTGTTTTGTGATTTATCCAAGGCATTTGATAGAGTCTGGCATAAAGGCTTAATTTACAAACTAAAAATGTATGGAATCAATGGTGATATGCTAGATTGGTTTGATAGTTATTTAAGCAATAGAACACAACAAGTCATGTATAGAAATCAATTTTCCTCTGTAGGACATGTAAAAGCTGGATTTCCTCAGGGCTCAGTACTTGGTCCTTTGTTATTTTTACTGTATGTAAATGATGTGGCTGAAAATATTATATCTGTTTGTAGATTATATGCTGATGATAATTCCTTACAACAATGTTCAGATAATATTAATCATATTGAACAAAATCTTAACCATGATCTTAGAATACTAGATGAATGGTCAAAGAAATGGTTATTGAAATTTAACCCACAGAAAACCAAAGCCGTATTTTTTAATTCAAAAAATATGCAGCAGTTTCCTAAATTATATTTTGACAATTGCCAATTGGAATATGTTACAGAACACAAACATCTTGGGATACTTCTGTCGTCCAACTTAGGATGGTCTGATCATATTGATATCATTATAAAGAAAGCATACAAAAAACTGGGGCTTCTTAAAAAACTAAAATTTACTGTGTCAAGAGATATTCTATCCCAGATGTATATATCTTTTATTAGACCACAACTTGAATATGCTGTTGAAGTTTGGTCTGGATGCACAAAAACAGACATTGAGAATCTTGAAAAAGTACAATTATTTGCTGCAAGAATAGTTACTGGGCTTACAATTATTGCTTCAAGAAATTCATTATATTTGGAAACAGGTTGGGAACCATTGGAACACAGAAGAAACAGAGCAAAACTAATAACAATGTATAAAATGCACAATAATTTAGTACCTAATTATTTACAAAATTTAGTACCTGATACAAGAGGCAATATTTCAGGATACACTACCAGGAATTTCTTAAATTATTCTTTGCCAAAATACAGATTAGAACTATATAATAAATCATTTATTCCTGATACAGTTAGAAAGTGGAATTCCCTTAGTCTTAAAACAAGGGAGGCAACTTCTATCAAAATTTTTAAAAACTATCTGCACAACAGTATTGCAAAACCTCAGAAATATTTTTCATATGGAAAAAGGTTTTTGAACATAATTCATACAAGATTAAGACATAATTGTATTTTAAATTCTGACTTATATCGCTGTAACCTAATAACCAGTCCTAATTGTTCTTGTGGACTACTAGAAGATGCATATCATTTGTTTTTTGCTTGTAAATATTATGTAAAAGCAAGGAATTCCTTAATGAATAAGCTTTTATCATTTAATTATTTATATGTTATAGATGTACATTTAATGTTATGGGGAGATGATTCTCTTACTATTGAACAAAATGTTGAACTTTTCAAAACCATTCAAACTTTCTTTAATGAATGTGGTCGTTTTTCAAAATAAGCTTACTTTTTAAAAAAATTTTCTTCTTACCAATTCAAGTTATACTTGTACACTTAAAACTTTTTTTTTCTTTCTATAACTACGTATATGTAGTAGACCATATGTATATATGTTTTTTATTTTGGCAATTTTAACAAAATGTTGTATTAGGAGAAGACTATCTAAGTTTCTGAACTTGTGTCCGATCCTTTTGACTTTGTCAATAAAATATGTTCAATTCAATGGAATAGCAATGAAATATTTTTGTAGAAGGACACTTTTTCAAAATGTTTTATATAAGTTGCAGTTCCTTGGGTCATAAACCTCACTGATACACGTATTATCGTATAATAACATATTATCATGTTTGAAATTAGGAACAAGTTTTACTTTTCGTAAAGTCAGGTCCAATTTATCTGAAAAATATAAATTAAATTCAATTAGCAGATAATACGCTATAACAAATGTGAATACCAATATAGATGTATTACTTGAAAGTAATCAAATTTAATGTAAAGTGATTTGGAAAATCCGTCTTTTATTTCTTAGAAATGGAATACGCCCCTGATTCCTCAGTCTTTTTACATAATATAAACTTCATTCTTTGATTGACAACATGTTTTCCCATGAATTTAAATACAATCAAATACCCTTATATGTGTTACTCTCGTGTGATTATTAAATCTATCATTTTTTTCAAAACTGTAAGCTGTGTGTGTGTTTTTGTTGTTTGTGTGTTTGTGATAAGCGTGATTATAACTGTGCCTGCGTAGAAATGAGGTCAATCCCTTTCTCTTTTTTTAATGATATTTTCTAAAATGTGCAATCGATGATTTTATTAGTTCTTCTGTTCTTCTAGTGTCCTTCTAAATATAAAATTTGTGTTCTTTTTATAAGTCTTACATGTCTTTTATTTTATTACAATAAAATTATATGCAGGTCTGTTCACTCTTTGTACCCCTATAACTGTATGCTTTTTTCTGTAATTTGATCGTTAGACTGTTTTCTGTATGTCTTGCCATTAACACAAAATTGTTATGGGTATAAAGAAATAAACCAAGTTTTATATTTTTTTTAATTTTTGAAAATTATACCATAAATCAATCGTATTTTGTTTTTTCAAATTATTTTTGATTGGATCAAAGACCACGGAGACATTTAATAGCTGAGCGCTGTCAAAGTTCAAGTAAATTATAAGTCAAATATATTAAAAGTAGACTAAATTAGATTTATTCCGGTTAATGCAGGTCCTTGAACCATCTTTGTATTTTGTCATAAAACATAAGAAAGCTAGAAATGTATGATGTACAGAAAATTTATCGATAAAAACAAATAATGGAGGAGATATTTAATAAAAGACACTTACAAAAGTTCCTAATTCCACATTGACACAATTTTGTACTAGAGAAAATGTCAAAGAACAACAAATGACAATTTTTGTTTCATATATTGGAGGAAATTTCAATTAATACTTTGATGGTGAAGTAGAAAAATGCAACATTCACATAAGCGTTTGAGACATTCAAGATCGATGAAATACTTATGGTGTATATATGAACAACTTTGCAACAACTTTAGTTTTAATTTCTATTGTGAAGTATCAAAGAACGTATTTGAAAAAAAAACAATTACAATTATAAGCATGTGTTTCCAATTAAAAATGAATTATAACTAAGACAATTTCTATAGAACACTCTTTTTTTTATAAAAAGGTAACTTGCGTAAAGATGTTTAGATATATCTGATAACCTTACAGGTATGTGAACATATGGATGTGAAAAAATAAATACAGGCTATTTGAACAGCAGCAAGGTACTTACTTATAACTTGCAAAACTGACATGCAAGCTACAGATAAAAAAAAAATTAGGACATAAAATGGTACAGACACGTAAGTAACAGGCATGCATCAAAATGTGACATTATTCTTAATGAAGCGTAGAAATGACGCTTTTGGAGAACGAAAATTAGGATGGAACGTAAAAGAATAGACATTCTACTTACGAAACAAACAAACAACAAAATGTAACAATCTGAAATGGTGGTATACTGTGTTAACGTGCAATTTCAGTTTGCAGGGATTCAATTGGTATTACGTAGATTTACAAGTAATTTTAACAGAGAATACTTGATAGATATAAATTCAACCTGTACGCATATTTCGATCCAAAGCAGAACACATCAATTTATTCTGGTGGGCTTTCATTCACTGTTGGCTGGTTAACTTCTGTGTTAAAAATGAAATCATTTCTGTTCAGTATCATGTATGTTAAGAAAAAGTAATAAACAAATCATTTAAAATACATAATTAAAACAAGTACTTATAAATACTCTACATACGAGGCATGATTGTCCCGTCCAAATATGGTTCGAAAAAACGTTTCTTTAGTGTTTCGTACTTCTCTCTCTTGTGCTTGTTGCAGTAACAAGCGATAAACAAAAATGTGTATCTGCATTCTGTATACCTCCATACAAACAGAAAAGGGTTGATGAAAGAGTTTAAAAGAAGCAGAAGTCCTGTGAAACTCTGCCATGTTAAAATGGTGTTTTTATTTGATGGATCTGTATTGATGAGGTCAATAATGTTCATTATTATCGTTGGTGTGTAAAAAAACATGAAACTTCCAAGAATTGCAGATAACTTGATAAGAATCCTTGCTTGGTATTTAAATTGTTTTTCCCTTGTCAAAGCTTTCAAGCCAGAAGTTTCGTTCGATATTTTGTGCATTTTTATGAACATCAATATGTACAAGACAACGTTAAGAGACATCAGAGAACAAAAAATGATGGTAACGATAAACAAACCTATTTTACCCCTGATAATATATGAAGCACAGACGACAAATTGTTGATGATTGTAATCTTGGAATCCTCCAAGAAAGTTCACCACAGTAAGTATAAGGCCAGTAAACCAAATTCCGAAAATTATGCTGCCACTTCTTTCTTTGCTTAGTACCACAAGGTATTCAAATGGATAATACAAAGCAATAAAGCGATCGACAAGCATGCCAGTAACTGTCAGAAAGGACACAACCACTCCAATACAGTAAAAATACATCAGAAACCGACAAAGACCTTCTTCCAACATCGTAGGTAGAAGCGCATCCATCAAAATAGCCAAGCCTGTCATTAGATCCGTGACGGCCAAACTAATGGACATAAGTCTAATCTGCTTATTCATCCGTTTACTCTGTGCAAGAATAAGTATGGCTAATAAATTTATAATGGCAATTAGTAGCCCTGTTAATGATGGCACAATGGCATTTTGGAGGACGAGAGTGCTAGGTTTTGTTCCATTGCCGTCCATTTTGAAAATGTGTCATCATGTTTAACTTTGTCAATTTATACCTGAGAGCTCAGCATCCAGTGATGTCATAAAATATATAGAATCAAGTTTTTCATTACTCATGATGATTCATTAGATGCATATGGTACGTTCATTACTCTTTTTGTTATGCTTCTTTATTTACATAATCTATGTGATCATTTGAAACGAATATATCTTTGTCGTGAAAGCAATAAAAATTAAAAAAAAAAGTTCATTAATTATTTCATGTTTTCAAAATTGAAAGATTTTGAAATCAAAAAATTAGTTTACTTTACCATATTCTTGCATTTTATTTCAATATATAATCTTGAAAATTAGTTAATTATTTGTTGCAGGAAACAACCGAATAACAAAACTTGCTTTATTTTCAATTTTGGAATATCCCTCTTCTTTTCTATTCATTCAGATGAAATGGAAAAACAGAGCTCTATTACTTCAAAAGCAACTATTAGTCGCGATAATCTTTACTTAAATCGTCAGAATGAAATTAATCTGAAACAATGATTTTTTGCCATTGAGAAACGTTCTACACATAATCAAACTTAAATAAATGGTGTCTAGTGATTATTGTTTGTGATTGAGAGAAGGTTCCAATTTTTTTTTTTGACATTTTCTTTACCCTTAAACGAATATAAAACTGCACATTTATTTTTAGCAATCACGAAGTCTTTAAATAGGTATCTTTTTTCCTCATGTGGTATCATTTGAAAGATTAAGTTCAAATATAAATTCAATACGTATCTATCCATTCATAAACAATTGATGGTAAGAAGAAAGACAAACTTACCTTATTTAAGACTAACAAGCAGTCCAGAAGGGAAAGTATTCCATTATGAAATATATGAATCACAGGCATAAGACAATTTAACATTCTGGTTTGATTTATGTCAAATCCACTGATCAAGGGATGCATTACGCAATACCAGCAGGTCACTGCTTCACAAGAACAGCTTAAATATAAAGTACCTTTTACAACAACTCTTAAACTAACATAACTGTTCTAAATGAAGAAATACTAATATAGAAAACACAAAGAAATTCACTTTTAGAAGGATACCCATTTCCGCCCCAGCCCGGGGTTGAACTCTCGACCTTCGGAATCTGTCTCCTAGCAGTACAGAACAGCGCGCTAGACCGCTCGGCCATCTAGGCAAGTCAAAAAACTTGCTTTCGATGCCGATAGAATTCTCGCGGCGCCGCCCTACACTACACGGTCATTGAGAATGGAAGTGAGATACAGTTATTGGTAACGATCCATGGCCGTAGGAACTGGGGGGCACGGGGGAGGGGGCGTGTCAAGGAATTTTGGAAGTTGATAGTGCCTCCTCAACTAGAAAATGTATGTTTGTGCCCCCTCAAAGTGAAATTGCTTCCTACGGGCCTGCGATCCTCTATTAAAACAAATCTCCAAATAACTGTATCTCACTTTTTATCGTAAGGTCGTCCCGAAAATTTGACAATTTTTATTGTTCGTGTCGTTGGTTATTTTTAGTGCTTTATATAAATTTCCAACCGTGACCTTGTATCTACTTTGTAGATTCGACACTTAGGATATACAGTTTTGTTGGTTTTTAGTGCTTTATATATATATATATATATATATATATATATATATATATATATATATATATATATATATATATATATATATATATATATATATATATATATATAAATAGAATATATACAAATCAATCAATCAGAGTTTAAAAAGGAACTACGCGGCGCGCTTATTCAAAATCCCCCTACGTTTTACACCATATAGGCCAATAATAACGGCAATTTGGCAATTATAATTGGTTTGAATTGACTTGGAGGTAGGCAGCAGAACGATACTATCGTTCGGAGTTCTTTGAATAAAATTAACCAATTAATAATTTTTTTTTCTATCAATAAAAACTCAGCTGAAATGTACATGTACTTTTGCATAATTGTACCTTAGAAAAGCATTTAGAATAGGAATACATAATTGTGTTGATTCAATCCTTGGTTTTTACCCTTATTTCTTTAAAGATTAAAACAAAAAGTAAGTAATGAATGCTGCACATAACTTTTAATTGTACATCGTTGCCCTTTTAAATACATACGAGGGTTGATCAAAAAGTTCCCGAACTAATTGAATTACTTCCAAAAAAGAAATAAAATTAGATTTCAGTGTTCCTTATTTTTTAAAGTAATCCCCTCTTATTTTAATGCACATCTAAAACCGTTCTGCCCATGTGCGATTCACGTGATCCAGGCTGTCACGTGACATGCTCCATAGCGTTCTGTTCATAGAAGCTAAAAGGTTTTTCCGAGTCTTATATCTCTTACCATGCAAGTTATTTTTTATAACAAGAACAGTCCTTCTGTCAGAAATGGCCAAATCTCGACAACAGGATGGATGGATAAGGATATCCTTTCCCAGAATGAGAATGGTGACCATCTCAACCCGAGTCATCTGTCTTAAGAGCGTCGTTTATCCAGTGTGGATAAAGTATGGACGCCTTCTTTTTATCATATCTGATATGTTTAAAGTCTAAAGCAAACGACATTTTAGGGATTTTATGATTATATTATTGTTAAGATATTCAACTATTTTTCTAAGCGTAACTTGGCGATCTTTCGTAACAAATTGCTCAACTAAGGACACATCTCTTCCCCAGCTTGCTTCCACTGGCAACAGAACAATCATCATTTTTAACCATCTCCCTTCCTTCACTAAAAGAATCAATCCAATTAATGATTGAACTACTGGCAAGTTTTTTGTCTTCATAAACCTTGTACAAATTATTATATGCTACTGCAAAGGAATTTCCAAGATGTACGTTAAACTTTACAGCCGTTCGTTGCTCGAGTACGACTGAGTCAACCATTTTTTGGCACAAGTCATCTACATATTGACGTCATTTTCACATTGTGACGTCACAAACACGGAGCAAAACATTACATATGATATGCTATTTATAGAACACGTGTATGACTACATGTATGCCAAATTTTATTCAGGTCTGAATTGTGGTTTTGTAAACATAGAGATAGTTCGCGAACTTTTTGATCACCCCTCGTAAATAGATGTTTGATTTTTCCAATATACATGTATTTTTATTATTATTATAGACGATAAGACGAGTTTATTCATTACACTAGTTAGGAGTCACTCCCCTTTGCCCTTTCAATTCTTTTATCAATAATTTTTCAACATGTTACTCGTTCTGTATGTTTTGTCTTTTAAAATTAAGTCAGTTAAGACGTAATCTAATTAAAAAAACAATTAAATGCGGAACTTCTAAGAACAGTGTCTTTATGGTTAAAAGCACTGTATAAAGATTGAATATGTGATAAATCTTCAATATTTTGCATGATTTTTATGAAACTGGTAAAAGTCTGCTGCCTATCATGAATTATTTTGTGTATGAGAATCATTGATTTAAATCTGTCTTCAAGACAAACATAATAATTGGAATAATTCTGTTAAAATGCATTCAAAATGCAATTCATTTTACAATAACTGCCTTTGTTGTTATACAATTAAGCATGTGCTCCAATTATCACTTACTCTAAAGGTAAGTACGGTGTATTTATTCTTCGTTAAATGATTAAAATGATGGTAATTATACAAAAACCTTTTTAAAACAGATCGGGTGTGGAAAAAAATAATGACCACGTTTACTTTAAAATACATTTAAAAGGAATTTTTAAAAGCAGATGACCCCCCCCCCCCCTTCCTCAAAAAAAAAAAAAAAACAAAAAAACAAAAAAAAAAAAAAAAAAACAAAAAACTAAAGTTTTTTAGAAAAAAAAATAATATACAATTATGGACTCTTTCGGTGGTGAATATGGTTTGTTATTCACAAGAAAAATATCAATATTGACCGAGGCGAAGCCGAGGTCAATATTGATATTTTTCTTGTGAATAACAAACCATATTCACCACCGAAAGAGTCCATAATTGTTTTATTATATAGTCCGGATTTGAATACATAAGACATTGAAGGCTGCATTATGATACCACTTTCATTTACAAACTTCTGTCGTGGAAAGCTAAAAAAAAATGTCAAGATTAGATGTGCTTCCGTGTTTTCCTTTTGCTGTTTGTAAGAAATCGAAATGTTTAGAAAATAATCCTGCGATAGGCTTGGTTGCAACCGAAAGAGTCCATAATTGTTTTATTATATAGTCCGGATTTGAATAAATAAGACATTGAAGGCTGCATGATGATACCACTTTCATTTACAAACTTTTGTCGTGGAAAACGAAAAAAAAAATGTCCAGATTACATGTGCTTCCGTGTTTTCCTTTTGCTGTTTGTAAGAAATCGAAATATTTAGAAAATAATCCTGCGATAGGCTTGGTTGCTCAGATACACAGCTGGCTCCGGCCGTTGCAACCGTTGTTTACAACGTTGTTTGAGGTGTTGATTGTGACGTCACAATGCCGCTGCACGCGCACCGACCCTCCGGTGAATACGGCTTAAAATCCGGTGAATATGTAGTGTTATGAACTGTTTGCGTTTGTATAGATTATATAGGGACTATAAATAGACTATATAATAATATGTTGTATTTATAAAACATAGTATTACATGAATAACTTTAACTGCATAGATATTAATTCAAATTTTTAGAATAATGAGATTTAAAGTGACAAAAATTTGAATAGATTAATTAGGGTGGTTGCATAGATAGGTAAATGTTTGGGCATTATAGAAAGTTTACAATTTCTGTATATTTTAGAAATGAAATATTCGAATTATTTGTAATCAAATAGTTCAAAAATTATATACCAATTCAGGATTTTTTGTATCATTTATCCCCAGTAAATACAATGATTTACTAAAACTAAAAAAAAAAAAAAAAAAAAAAAAAAAAAAAAAAAAAAAAAAAAAAAAACATACGTTTTTCGTATCTACAGTAAAACTCGTTTAGTACGAACATGGATCGATACCGGATATAACGAATTTACGGATATAGTTTTGTGCAATCCCCGGCGAAATTCTTAACAATTCCTTGTAAAATATTACGGACATAACGAACTCGGATATAATGAATGTACGATTATAGCGAACTGATTCTGTGTCCCCTAGAAGTTAAAAATAACGAAACTTACATCTTTTATAGCTAATTTATAAAGAATTTAGTTTTTAAGATTTTGAACTGACATTTACTTCGTAAGTATATATATTTAGAACACTATTCATCCGAAAAATTTTGAACTCCAAGGTAAATTTTATATTTTATACCACCCTAAATACATTTGGTAGTCATACTTCAAGAGAAAAAATATCTATATTGCGAAGTCGCTATGTATACTTTAACGAATTTGTTAAACGAATATAACGAATTTCGGATATATAGCGAAGTATTAAATTCTCAGGTCCCCAGAACTTCGCTATGACCGAGTTTTATTGTAATACTTTTCAGCTGAATATTTCATGTAGATATTCGGAGCAGGTACTCATCTGATAAGCGATATATTGTTAATAACCGCTTACTTCTCATTCCTTACAATTTGAATCCTTGAGTATTGTGCAATACCTATCAAAGATAAAATTTTTCAAATTTTTAATGCTCTTCATCGAACTTCTTACCTTCAATATACAGTTTTTGTTGAATTTGTTTAAACTCAATATTTCCAGAATTTTCTTTCAATACATGAAATGTGTAATTTTTTGTGAATGAGAGACTCCTCACAGACAGCACAAGACAAATAATTGCTTTGCTTCAATGGTATAACTTACACAAGGTTCCACATTTTGAGTATTTTTTTCAATGTTTAGAGCTTTGTCCTGGTGTTTCTCACACATATCTGTCATACAATTACAACAGGTATTCAAACAATAGAAAAAAATCTGTTTTAAGCAATATTTTTAAAATCAGTGTGATTTAAAGTTCAAAGTGCAATTTCAGTAGTTTCATGATTCTGAAATAAAGCACAAAAAACTTATTTTTATCGTCAAGAGCTCTGTCCTGGTGTTTTTTTTATGAATATCTTTCATAAGATTCCAACAAATATGCAAACAACAGGGACACTCTGTCAAAGGTACTACAAGGTGTAATTTCAGTAGTTTCATGAATTTGGTAAAACAAACACATGCATAGTCAAGACCATATATCTCGATTTCACATTGTCACACTTGGGTCATGAATTCGAACGATTCCCCTCCTGTAAGTAAAGATCTTACTTTAATTACCTCTTTGGACCCCTGGAATTTTTTCTCGAACACCAGTGTAATATTTTGTACAAAAACTCAAATTGATATCTTTCATGTAAGCAGCCTGGAGCTTCGCTTTATATTTCATTGAAAACATGTCGTGTTTAGTATTTAATTTTATCCTGAGTGTTATCTAGAAAAGGAAAAATGGACTTTCTTTCATCATTTTTCTTGAAAAATGTAAATGGATAATGTGTTTTGTATTCAGTTCAAACGTTTTATTATCGTTTACTTCTATAGACTTGACGAAATCCAGAGAAGTTTATTGTTTAAAATTTATTCCAAAGTATCCGCTTGCATGTTTTTCAGTTCTTATTATGTCATAATGAAAAAGGTGTGGATAGCGAACAGTGATCGGTCTCATAAAAATACAAACGATACAAATCTGTGCAGGGCATAGAAATTTATGATTTTTTCCTAAATGTTTGATTCAATGAAGTCAATTTCATACTTCTTTGAAATTACTTCACTTTGCTTTATTTTGATAATGTGCATGCATGTAAACAGTGTGACAGCTAAATCTCCCAAGTCCAAATAAAGAAATCTTACTTCACCATAAAACAGCTTATGTCATAAAGTTTATAATAATCTGCAGATTTCTAATAAAATCCCACCTGTCAAATGAAACATTTTACTTTGAAAATTTTCTTATGAAAAAATTATATTACCCAGCTGGAAAAGAAATACCTACTGGAATGTAAAGAAAAACCTTAATAAAAAATACCTACTGGAATGTAAAGAAAAACCTTAATAAAGGACACTTTATGAATACATTTACCTAGAGGACTTTTAATTTTCAATTCGTGTACGCTTCCGAAAAAAAAATCCTTAGTTTTTCCAATCCTTGGAAGTAGAACCTTAAACTTCGAAAATCAAACCATTCTTTTCTGCAAGGTAAATGCGATAGATAAGGAATTCAATCAACTTTTACAAGGGTGTTTAATATATTTACTTTTAATGTTCAGTGGAGGACTGGAGAGGAAAAAAAAAAACCTTTTGAATGGTTCAGCCTCCACCCCCCCCCCCCCCCCCACCAAAAAAAAATTAATCTGTTATACAATATGAGTCAGGTCACATGTTTAATTGCTAAAATTCTACCTTGTGAAACATTTTCACCATTTAAGTATCTGGACAATTAATTTCAAATTCAGCCCCAACCGCCTTCAGAATTTTAAAATAATTCTGTTCGGTTAGGGATTAATTTACAACAGGAATAATTTCTTTTTCAGATGGCACCTGAGGCAAACGGGACATCTAGGATTCCTTTCCTACAAACTAAACATATTTTTCTACTGGAGGATCATTGATCTAAGTCATGACTCTGCGGATTTTATTCATCGTCTTTGCACTAAAAATGTATAATTCTAATTAGATTTGATGTACAAGGGCAATGTTCTTTTATACATTTGTAAAAGACTGGAATCTACAGTATATAGGCTTCATGTCCTCTCAAATATCAAAGCATTGGACAGCTGTTATTTTGTTTACTTTGGTATATATACTATCAATAATCAGAATGCAATCTCATTCTCAATGAGATTTTTCATCTTTTTTTTTTTGAAATTTCTGTTTAAACTTTAATGTTTTATTATATTTATAGACGAGTGCAATATATGAACAGGCGTTGTTTTATGTAATAGAATACCTTTACATAGTCTCGAAGAACAAGAGCTGTCCAAAGGCAATATGTTTTTTTTCTAATTATTTAATTAATTATTTATCATTTCATAATTAAAAACTGTCTTGCCCAACACCTGTGTAATTCATTTCAACCCTCATTTAAATTCATTTTCTACTTCACCCGAGATTTTCAGGTGGGGTTTAGATTTCACTTACTTAATGTGTCAGCTATTCATGCTGTTGATTAACATTAAATCAAGTGACGAACAAAATACCAAATGTTATATACATGTATAAACAACCATAAAAATAATTAAAGAAAAATATAAAACCTTGATACTCAAAGATTTCAGCAGCAAGAGATGAGAATTTAAAAAAAAAATACAGTACTGTATTGTTATCTTCCAAACAAGAAGCCACAGATCGTATTCCAACATGCAGCATTTATAATGAGTGAAAAAAATCTGAATATTAGCAAAACTGACACAAAACGGATCGATATTCCTGTAGTTGCTGTTATGCTTCTGTAATCTACAAATCATTACATGGTTGAAGTCCAAATTTAAGGTATATCAATGATAAAAAAAACAGTTTAAACTCATTTGATAACTTTTTATTGAAAGTAAAATTGACCAAAAAAAATTATGTTCATGTATCCTTATAAATCCAAGAATTGAATAATGCTCTAATCCAATAAGTGAAAAAATGAATGACAAAGTAAAGTCAAACAGACAGAGAGACAGGCAAAGCTTTCCCAATGCCCAAACTCTTCTTTTTACATCTAGATATTATAACAAATCTAATGTGTTGAATGCAACAGGAAATTCAGATCTTTTATTTGTTTTAGTCTTCTCTATTGATTTTAAGCCAAATCTTATAAGTTTACGAAAAAAGTACCACTAGACCATCTTTAAAAATATGTTTGGTTGCCCTCTCCCGACAGATTGGCTAAAAATGGCGCAATTCAAAACATTTTTTAACCTCCAGGAAGCAATTTTTTTATGCATTCTGGAAATAAATTTTGAAAATTCAGCATTCAAATTAAAATTTTCAACAAAAAAATGTTTCCACCAACCTACCGACCCATTTTTTCATCCTGTGTCGGGAGAGGGGAAACAAACATTATTTTAAAGTTGACCTATCAATTCTATCTTTATTAAGATAAAACCCCTTATACTGAATGCTCAAAAATGAATCTATATCAAAGTTGATGTTAAAGGTAATTGTTCACATAATTTTATTTGAACAAAATTATGATTCATGTACTAAACTCTTAAATGTAATTTTAAAAAACAACCCTTAAGAAAATATGTAACACACACTCTTTATTTTTAGATAGAATTACAAACACAAAAACACAGTTCAAAATCACAATAATCTGAAATCATTTCTCTCTACTTCTACCCATATAAAAAGATCTTTCCTTTTTTAATGTTTATGCAAAGTTAGGTCTTGCTTTTACTCGCCCATTTTCAATTACAAAACGAAAAACATAGAAATTTTGTATCAGTTGGAATGCTTTTATTTTTCTCTCAAGAAAAAGCATTTAAACGACCGAATTTTACATCCATATTGTTCATGTTTTTTTTTCTCAATTTTTTGGCTGTAAAAAAGAAACAAAGAACTCTTTCTTGAGATTTTCATACTTTTCCCTTCGAGATTTGCAGCAAAAGCAAAGCATTGAGAGGAAAGTGTACCTACATTCCGTGAATCTCCACACATATAAAAAAGGGTTGAGGAAAGAATTCAGGAGAATGAGAAAGCCAGCAAAGCTTTGCCATGTCAAAAGTGTTTCCGCCATATTGTTGTCCACAAGGAGGGCAATGGTATTAATCACAATAAGAGGGGTATAAAGAAACAGAAAACTTCCGATGATTGCTGATAATTTAAAGAGAACCCTGGCTTGGTTGCTGTAGAGATTCCCCTTCATGGTGTTTTTCTGATGTACAGAACGGGACAATCTATATATTTTGATGAACATTAGCAAGTAGAGAAATATGTTAAAAACGAGAAGAAAACAGAAAACTATAGTGACGATGGCAAGTCCAATTTTTCCAGTCATGACATAAGATACGCACACTGCAGTTCTCTGTGTATTGTAAATAAGAAAACCGTCAACGTAATTCAATGCAGATAAGATAATTCCGACGATCCATGTCCCACTGATGACTACAACAGAACACTGTTTTTCATGAAGGTGAACCTTTTGGTATCGGAATGGATAGTAAATGGCGAAGAAACGATCTAAGAGAAGCCCCGTTATTGTGGCAAATGATACGATCACTCCAATGCAGTACAAGTATGTCAGGGGTCTGCATATGGTCTCTGGTAAAACTGGACTTAGAAAGGAGTCCAGAAGAATGGCAAGACCAGTCATGAAGTCAACCAACGCCAAATTCATGGCCATAACTTTGATCTGGATATTCATTTTTTGACATCGTGCTAAAATTATCAGTGCAAGGAAATTCACCATCATGACTGACATTCCAATCAGAAAAGGGACAATTTCTTGTTGCAAAATAAGAATTTGGTCATCAGTCGTATTGAAACTCATGATGCTATGGTGATGCTATGGAATTCGAATGAAATTTATTTCCCTAAAAAGTGAACTTTTTTTGGTCAGTAACAATTTATAAAATATCTAAATTTCCTGACAACCAATCATGTTTTAAGATTAAAGATGACACAGTAATATTTAACTATCGTCTAGAAACTAGACACAGAGAATATCAATATCTTGCTTCCTGTTATAATGTTTTCAGATCAAATGTTTTAGCGATGTCTTCATATTTCTACTCCTACTCAGCTGTACTCGTAATCTAAACATATGAAATATTTCAGACCTGTTCAAAATATCTATATCAATAAGAGCACAATACTGCTATTAAAATTTTAAGAAAATCTGGTTGTCTTTAAATGTATGTTTCATCTTATATTAAATTGCCTAGCGGTCGGCTGTTCGATTCGTGTTCGGGAGGCCCGGATTCGATTCTCGTTCGCCGCGCTGCGTCAAGCCTTAGAGGTTAAGATAGGAAGTGACTGATCCTTCGCCAAGCATCCGGCATAAGAAATGAAAGTCATGAGTCCCTTGGATGAGACCTTAAAATGACGTCCCGTGTCATGGTAGGCGTTGGAACAATTAAGAAACCGCACTGATCAATGACCCCTAGTGACTTATTATACATTAAGGGTCTAAATATGAAGCCTTTCACCGGTATATGGTGACGTTTCTATATGAGTGAAAAATTCTCGATTGTGTCCGTTAAACAACTTATAATCAATCAATCAAACAATGTTGTATTGCTTTAACTTATACAAATAAAGTGATGTGATTGACACATTCATTGAAACAAGGGTTTTTTGGTGTGGTTATTATTAAAGACTCACATGAAGAAAACTACGTAGTCTACATTGCAAATTCTAACCGAAAGTCAAGAATCCATCAAATAGAAATTTTAATTAAATACATTCACAAAAACAATATAAATGGAAAAGTAAACTTTTTGAATGTTACAAAAACACTAAAAATATTGTCTAGAAAAAGTGTAAACCACGTTTCAGGTCTGTAATCAATTCCATGTATGCACTTTAACTGACTGTCTCTACCAAAAGTTCATAGTCTGTGAAATTTTTATATTTAGACGACACAAATGTTGAAGAAATAGACTATGTAATTCACGTTGACATAAAATTGACACTGAAGACTCATCTTATATTATACTAACATCAACGGCAATCATATATTGAAAATACTGTATTTAAAATATTGTTAGTATAACTCATTTATTGTACTGCAAATATTTCAATTCTGCGCATAAATAAAATGAAAGATTACAGTAATGAAATATATGGAGATAACGAACAGTATTCAAGCTCTAAAGTCCATTAATCAATACAAATTTGGAGAAGAGCAAACACGGACCTCTAAAACACCAGAAGTGGGACCAGGTGCCATGGTGGAGTGAGCATCCCCTGCCGACCGACCACACCGGCCCGCTCCTTTTCAAATAACGGATAAATCCGTCGATAAATAAAAAATAAAGCAAATAAAAAATATATTAAAATTATATAGAAAGGCGACTTAATTGATAATTAGACACTACTAATAAATTAATTGTTAGTAACGTTATTATTATTCAGTACAGTGACCTTCTCAAATGGAATTCATTGTTTGAAATATATAGTTACAGACCCTGAAACGTGCTACTACCCCACACGAACGCTGCACGAACGGTACACGCTCGCTACACGGTTTGTACGAAACGCTGCACGGTTTACACGAAACGCTACATGGTTTACACGAAAGGCTGCACGAAAAGCTTTGTACACGTTTCTCACACGCTTTGTACACGATTCTCGCACGCTTGGGCCTCGATTTGGATTTTCTATTCGGAATCTCTCGGACTTTATTTCAATAATTACGGAATAATCAAAGATTAGTTAAGAATTGCAACCATTCAGATTACGTTAAGATTAAAACTCGCTACACCAGTACTATATTAACAGATAAAATACTCAATGTTCAGTTGTAATTAATTAATAGTTGTCATTAAGTATGCGACCCGCCCGGTGAAATTCTTATCATCGTCTGTGTGCAAACCTTTTTTCACTAGACTCTAAATTAAGCACTGAAAAAAAATTATGTTTTGTAATTCATAACATTTTACAGCATTTAATATTTAAAAATTATATTTTGATATTAAAAAGTCGTTTTATTACTGACAAATAAATTCAGTTATTGATTTAAAAAAAAATATATTGATTAAATTGCGTATGATTTCTATAAACGGATTGATTTATTCTCCTTTTTTTAAATTAATAATTGATTTATACATTTTTTGATTTAGTAAAAAAAAAATAATTTCATTTGATTAAATTGGGTTCTGTTCATAATTTGCAAAGATTATATGTAAACTGCATCAAATAGAAACATTGTGCAGGAAGGGGGGGGGGGGGTAGATTACCGAGATCTTGTTGTATCTTCAAATCTGCACAAGGCTAAATATAACGGGCACTTGTTTCAGTAAGTATACCATTTGGGAAAAAAATTATAGAAACAAGTAACCGTTCTAAGAAAAAAAAGGATATCCATATCTCCAGCGGGACCAGGTACATGTACGTGTAATTCATTAAATGCACTTTATTCAGAATGGTAAATATATCGTTTCATTACAGAGTTAAACTTTAATTTATCATTAAAATTTTATATAGTAGAGAAGCCGGGGGGGGGGGGGGGTAGGTATTGTAATTCTTTAGCATTGTATTTATCAAAGAAAAACAATATACCCACCACCTTTTAAAATCCTTGATTTCAAAACCCGTCTAGACAAAAAATTAATAATTATGTAATCAATAGTCGCGGCTCTTAACAATACATTCAATATATGTATACATGTCCAATGTCCTAAAAACTAAAAAAAATTCATTTATATGACTATTATTAATCAACTAATGTTATGCCTAAAAACTATAAATGACTCATCGTTTAAAAATTATTTGTATCACAATCATAAGAAAATTGTGTTCGTTCATAAAGAAAATCAATTAACTGTGCTCCCCGGCCTAGAATTCCTTCACATTTATAGCGACGCACAAAATTTTGCATTTTATTTTTCACGCCTGCCTTATCTATCTATTATTTTGTATTTATCACCTATATGTTCCTGTAATCTCTATATCCCATATCTGTAAAATGGCGAGGAGATTCAAATAAATGAATGAAAAGGACAAGACCGGATTCCTAATGAATTTTCTTTTAAAAATGTTCAGTATTGCTCCCTTTAAAAAGTGTATTGAATCAGATACCTTAAAACTGATGTGCATATGATTAATTACTTTTAGCACATTTTCTGTCCATCTTTATTTGAATAAAAAAGAAAGAAAATCAAACAAATATAAAATACATTACCGAGTAATTTTATTTTGTTGTTTCCGTGTTTTTTTTTTTCACTCTTAGAATACCACCGTTATGATATATCCGAATAATATTGGTTACAAACAACACAGAATCACATATTCAAAATAAAAGGACTTCCGAATGAATCCTACACGTTTCTCACACGATTCTCGAACGCTCGCTACACGGTTTGCACGAAACGCTTTGGAGCTTACACGAAAAGCTGCATGGTTTACACGAAACGCTACACGGTTTGCACGAAACGCTACACGGTTTGCACGAAACGCTGCACGGTTTACACGAAACGCTACACGGTTTGCACGAAACGAAAAGCGCACGAAAGTCACACGCTTTTTGGGGGAGTAGCACGTTTCAAGGTTTGTACTAGTATTATGATACTAAGCAACTATGATTATTTTCGCTGCCTGATCTAGCAAAAAGTGTAAGGAATCGAGAATTTTAAAAGAAACTTATCGTGATGTCATTTTGATCATCATAAAATCAATTTATACTAAGCTTACGTTTGAATTTGATTTAGGATTTAGGATTTACGTTTGTCTATGCCTTTGCGTTTCCTTCTAAAGGCGGAACATAAAAGCAAAACAAACCAGATACTTAATAACACAGGCTCAAATAGCTCGGTTCTCCTAGAGTCCGACGGCTTGTAAAATTGTAAAACTGTGTGACTTTTCTTGCAAATACAATTGTATTATAATAAGAAAAAAAAAAACACTAGTTGTAAAATGTTAGCGCTTTCATGTTAAATTCTAAAGACTTTTAATTTTTAATTATTTGACAAATGTTATGGGAATGACGTTAATATAAGTACACTGGCTCTCTTTCGTAGTAAAATTGATGTCGGGATCAAGCTTAAGCTCATTATAAGAATGTTGTTGAAAGTTTTTATACTCATGTTGCTTTCTTTCCAAATGCTGAAACAGCCAACAGGATATATTTTCCATTTGTTTTTAATTTTTTTTCTGCAGTGGCTAAATCGAACCGTTCACCAGTTTTTGTATACAGTATTTCCTCTTAATATCCTTTAGTTAAGTAACAGTATCGTGAGTTTGGCCATTTTTGTGTCTTGATTTGCTGAAAGTGTTTTTCATAAAATGAAAATATGGTGTTTTTATCACTAATTCTCTGGTTTTCAAGAGAAAATCATTTGTTAAATGGCTATATATTTGTTCCGCATGTTTGTTAATCCAATTTTACAGTGCCTTGAGATCTAGTGCACTATGGATGATAGCATATAAGTTAGTTACGTCAATCGTAACTAATATGTCTCTAGGAAAACTTTTGTCTGGTAAATGTCTCAAAAAATGCAAGTCATCTTAAAGGTAACTTTTTACCTCTTTGCATTATTCAAAGAATTTATGTAAACAAATATATGAAATGGGAGTTTTAAAGCATATTCCTTGAATGTTATGTGTGATTCATAAGGAAATAAAGATTGAGAATCAGGTGCGCTGATATATTATTTTCATGTTTTCTTATATTGATCACAGGAAGTGCTTTGAAATCTCGATCAGCCTTTTCTCTGTCGTTCTATAACAACAAAGATGCAAAAGTTCAACACTACGCCGCATACTTTGAAACATAATTCTTGTTTGTATCGAAAGCTTGTATTCATAGTATTTGGAATGTGCTGCTAGAATCGTGTGGTTAACATTGATAACAATTCCTTGATCGTATGTATAAAATGTAAAAATTTTGATAAGGTTTCATGCGAAACTTTGGAAAAATTTTTTTCTGTGTCGGGAGAGTAGGGTTCTAGCAGCACTTTTCATGGCCCAATGATGTTTTTACATAATTATTTTCACTAAAAGAAATGAATTATCTCCGGGGTAGTGTTGAACTTTTCACTTTTTCATTAAGGCAATTTTTCTATTTATAGACGTCACGTGATGACGTCGTAGTGGAGTGCTTCTTTTAGGCCAAGACTCAATGACGTCCATACAATGGATAATAATAGTAAATGTTTTATCTATGGCTTTTCCGATTTCACAATGTTACATTTTACGAAAAAAGTCTAACTTCGCCGAAATATGACCTGGGTACTGCCTTAACATACTGCGTCCTCCCACTATTGGTCTGAATGAAAGATCCTCTGGGTAAAGATAATTGATATATTCAGAATTATCTATGTTTATTGCTTTTGACTTGTGTGATTTCGGTAGGTATAGAAAACACTTTTTATGAAACTTCTTAATGACCTTTTCAGTCAGAAACATATTTATATATGGTCACTGAACTGAAAGATTTAAGTTGCTTTAAGTAGAAATATGTCGCAATAATTGAAGTCATATTAAGAAATTGATATAGCAAATCAAATTTTTTATGTAATTGTAAAACAGATTTTAAAATAATAAGCCCATCATTAAAAATGTTCAAGTAATTCTCATTTTTTTCTAATATTAAACATCAAGAATTGACACAGCAAACCCAAATTGTATTAATATTAAACATCAAGAATTGACACAGCAAACCCAAATTGTTTCTTTATACTTTTATTTCTAGGTAAATACTTTTGAATCAAATTATTTTACGTAAAAGCTTTTTGTAAGAAAAATATAAACACTTCTATCTAAAGATGAGAAGATGAAGATGAACGAACTTTTCAATAAATCAAATGCAGAGCTATTTAAATTATGCTTAGGCAGAATTTTCACAGATTGAATTAAATATAGGTTTTGTTGCATTCTGAGTGAATATTTATTGTCCAAAGAATTCTGTATGTTGGTGGAGATGTGGGTATCATGAAGATATACTTTAAAGGAATAAAAGATACTGAAAGGATTGCAAATATCTATTGAAAACATACCATACAATAAGTCCCTTTTTGACTTTCTTGAGCATTGAGGGTTCTTGAGCGTGCCAAAACCAAGTCTAATATAAAGACCCGTGACTTTCCCTTCTACTGCCGGGCGACTGGCGAAGGAACAATCACTTCATATATGTATATCTCCGTCTTGGTTTGACATGGCGAGGCAAACAAGAATCCAACCCAGGTTCCCTTATCACGAAACAAGCGCCCTATCTTGACCTAGGCCTGTTCAAAAAGGAAAAAAATGGATGTAAAAAAATTTTATTTAGGAAGAATTTACAAAAAATAGACAGGCTTTTGACAAATAAGTTTATGACAAAAGGATATTACTATTTTGCAACTTTATGGCCGAAAAACTCCTTGATTACAAGTAATATCTGTCATTAATTCGAATGTTGCCTGGTGTCTTTCATATTAATTTGACCATTATTTTCACATTGAATTATCTACGGAATTTCTCCGTTTACCCAGTTATGACAAGGAGCCTACGGCGGTTGTGATCGGTCGACAAGGGATGCTTAATCCTATATGGTACTTGATGCCTTCTCTGCTCTCAGAGGTTCGCTTAGTTCTGTTCATAATTTGAATTGTTTTTATAGACTTATGAGAATGATCTGTTTTCTCTGCATTTCATTATAAACAGTTTTTCTTTTGCATCATGGGGCAAAATTACTGATAAACAAATGACGTTTTAGGTAATTTAAAACAGTGACCTTTGATTTACATGTCTTTGAACATCAAAGCGGTACGACTGCCTATAGTCTTTCAAAACCTGTAATGATAGCAATTTTTCGTCATATTTATCATTGTACTATTTTTGGCATCTTCTGGCTTCAATGAAGGCAATTTTAATATTTAGTCCAAGCCATGTTTATTGTCATCATTATCCCTCAGCAGACCTCGGTATACGTTTCCATATTATGTTTGACCAATAGATCGAAATATGTTTTCAATCATCAGCGCGCGAGTTTTTGTAACCTTTAATGTGTGGTGTATCATTATCTTTTGTTCTTTGTTCATAAATACCTATGTTTCTTTATATCTCATTTCTGTTTCTTTCACTGTGTTTATTTTTATATCATCTTCTTTAGTGCCTTATTTTACTATTTTGTATTATAACACCTCTCTTCACTACTTTTTCTCAAAAACTTTGGCTGCCTTAATTTATTTTTTGTTGCAATTGGCGTAACAAATTTTTTGCAGGACAGTTGTTTTATTTGTACTTTTTTAACGAATCCCATGCTACTTGTATGAATGTGTACGGAAATTAGAGTCTGACTTTGATATCTAATGAATATTTGTTATTGCAACAAGAATAAAACAGAAAAGCGTGGGCAATAAAGGAAATATAATTTTTCGAACCACATCGAGACCGGAAAGTCATGACAAGGGTCTTGAGTGAATCATTCATTACTGATTTTAATCATTTGCTGACTGATTTTTGTTTTTACCATACATTGTGTTAATGAACGAAACCGATTTACAAACAGCCAGCTGCTTAAAAAGAGATGAAAATATGACTTATAAAAGCTTTCCTTTCAACACGGAAGTCAAGAATCCCACAATGAATAACTCTACACCTGCATAGGCAGATGTCAATTAAGGATCGAAACATTTGTCAAATTTAGAATTAAAACAAGTGGCTTACAATTGCTTTGAAACATCTCAACCAAACAAATGTTTTATTTTTGTTTCAAATAATATTGGTTAATTCAATAAGTGTTTTTCTTAATCCTAGAAAGAAACTTGTTTTACGTTCTCTTTCACTCATCCATTTCTCTTTTTGATCTTTTTTGAGCTCCTCAGCTGGCAATAGCATCTAACTTTGTATCTTATTCTCTTTCCTGTATTAACATGATTAAGTCTTCATTCAATATCAGTTTAAATTATAATAATAAGTTTTTTTAAAAAAATATATATCATCGATGCTTTCCTTTTTTTATATTTAGATTTATACTTAGATTGATGTGCGTGTTTAAGAAAAGTAATCTCAAATACTTATTGTGCTCACATTATGCACACATTTTCATTCCTTGCTACTTAAAGATAATTATGATCAAAGATAATAAACGAATATACGCAGAAAAGAGGTGTCCTCGAACAACATCGAGTGCTAATTATATCAAATCTTACTTCAGATTTCTGTAAATTATATCTATTTCGATAAGTTTCACGATATAAGAAATATATTAATGGTAAGCTAATCATTCTCATAATATAGGGTCTCAGATTTTTAACATTATGTTTGACAACCCTGTCAATGAAATGGAGAGTTACTGGGATTGACTAGAGGTATAATGTGAAAAAGGTAAAGGTACGAAAAACAGTCGAATAAAAAAACACTGAACATTAAATGAATATAGTAATTATCTATGACATCATTAGACATTAATTTCACAGATATAGATTCAAAGTATCAAACAGAACAATGCATAATTCAAGATGTATGCCAATGGAACAAGACGCAGCACCCTCGTCCTACAAAATGCGTTTGTACCATCGTTTATAGGGCTGTTGATTGCTATGATTAATTTATTAGCCATAATTATCCTTGCTCAAAGTAAACGGATGAATAAGCAGATTAGGCTTATGTCTATAAATTTGGCTGCCACGGATCTCTTGACAGGCTTGGCTATTTTGATAGATGCATTTCTACCTACGATGTTGGAGGAAGGATTATGCCGGTTTCTGATGTATTTTTACTGTATTGGGGTGGTTGTGTCCTTTCTGACAATTACTGGCATGCTTGCTGATCGGTTTATTGCTTTGTATTTTCCATTTAGATACCTTGAAGTATTTGGCAAAAAAAGAAGTGGCAGTATTATTTTGGGAATTTGGTTCATTGGATTAATACTTACTGTGGTGAATTTTTACGATGGATTCCAAGATTACAATCATCAGAAATTTGTCGTCTGTTCATACATAATAAATGGAAAAATTGGTCTCCTTATCGTTACGATCATATTCTGTTTTCTGATGTCTCTGAATGTTGTCTTGTACATATTGATGTTCGTAAAATTGCACAAAATATCGAATAAAACCTCTGGTTTGAAAGCTTTGGCCAGGGAAAAACAATTCAAATACCAAGCAAGGATTCTTATCAAGTTATCAGCAATTCTTGGATGTTTCATGTTTCTTTACACCCCATTGATAATAATGAATATTATTGATCTCATTAATACTGATCCATCGAATAAGAAAAGAATTTTGACGTGGCAGAGTTTCACGGGACTTTTGCTTCTTTTAAACTCTTTCATCAATCCTTTTTTGTTTGTGTGGAGGTACACAGAATGTAGGTATACATTTCTGAGCATAATGTGTTGCTGTAACAAGGAAAAGAGAGAGAACTATGAGTTACTGAAGAAACGTTTCTTCGAACCTTATTTGGACGTAGCAGCAACATCCGAGATCTTGAGTAAATTGTTCAATAATGTTTTTCGTTGTGTTTTCAAAATTATTTCTTGACTGATTTTTCTTAGCACACGTGTAACTTACCATACAAATTAACAAACAGCCGCATGTAGATAAAATGAAAATATGAATGTTTATCCTTTATTTTAACGCAGAAATCTACAATCCTATAGGAAAGGTGGCCCACCAATAAAGATGGATGAAGGCAATTTAAGATCGAGCACACAGGTTTGACTTTAATTTTTACATTGTTAAGTATACATTGCATTGATAATTGTTTTCTTAAATTGAGATACGAGTTAAGCTTTTGTCATACAACCTGAGTTTTGAAAAATCAAATCAAATTAAAACGTTGAAAATCACCTTCATTTTCAAGTGAGTTGAAAATCTGATGCTGAGTATGATTTCTCTTTTTCAAAAGTTATTTGTTCTTGTACTCTTCATAAAGTGTCAATTGTATTTCACCTAGTTTATGCAGGGTTTCCTTCTTGCTGTGAAGTGATAAATTTTAATTCATCTGTTACATCTAAAATTATCTGTATGCAAATAGGTTTTTATTCAAAGTATCCAAACGAAATGCTTTCTCCTCCTTGGCACCTAGTCCCGCCTCTGGAATGTCCAGGGGGTCGTGTTTTATGCCCTCATTACAGATTTGTATTGTTAACAGATTTTTTTTTTTTATGTCGATCACTGTTTGATATCTATGGCTTTATTTCCGTATCCTTTATTTGAATCTTTTTCATTGCGATCGAATGTTCACAATTTTTGTTTCATTCCAAATCTCTTTCTTTGAATAAGAATAAGCTAAAAGCCCGTCCCAATAACAATTTAAAAGTTTGTCAAAATTTTAATTTAAAGAGTTTAATGATTTTAAATTGTCATTTAAATTGCGGAGAATAGACTGTGAAATAAAATAAAATACCAGTTGCGTGCATTTAAAAGCATCTCTTTAATTTTTTTTCAAGGTGGAGACCTTTAACAGAGGAGATGTTACAGACCTGCTCATATTTACACTGCAGCAGGAACAATACGCACTTTTAACCTAAAATGAAAAAAAAGTTTACAATTAGCTTAGAATTCAGTAAATATATCTAAATATCTTATTTCACTTAACGCTAAAGAACCAAAGCATTTTGTAAATTGTTTCAGGTTTATAAGAATAAACTTTTTGGCAAGGAAAGAAAAAGGTTTGTCAATCATATTATTTTTAAATTTACAGCTGTACAATAAGAAAAAGTGTTTCAATGTCTCAAAGAAGAAACATTGTCAAGATCTAATATCGTATAGACGTATGATTTTTTTTTCCACACGTAATTTATTTCCAATCATTTGACGTACTTCTCCTAGGCAAACCTTCTCTGGTCCCTGTATCGTTCTGTTCACATTACATTTGTATTGTTGACAGGAATTATGTGTTCGATCTTTGTCATTATCTTCAGTTTCTAACAACATATTTTACATAATTGAGACATTATACAAGTGTGGTTCAATGAACCGTAAAAGATTATTGTTCTTTATTTCCAACTTCATTATATACATGTAAATGTGGTTTATGGTCTACATGATGGCGACTTGTATCAAACAATTTCAATTAAAAAATAAAAAAAATGTGCATGTATTTTTATATATCCTTAAAAACTTAATTCTACTTAAGAATTTACAAGTTTACTCAAGTTTACCACTTAAAAAATCAAGGTATTTTATGATAAAGTTTAACAAAGTTCCAATTCATAATTCCAAATGTTAAATGATTTTAGACTTTAGCAAAATATGCCTACTTACCCATGCTGCTATTTTTCCGTGAACAATTCATACTAATCATGTTGTTGCATATCTCCTACGAGGAATTTTAACTCTCTCTCTCTCTCTTAATTCCCGCGTATCAAATGTAGAAAAAAAGATGGCTAATAAAACATATTTCTAAGGCAAAATGTCTTCAAAAGTTCTTAATAAAAGTCTCATAAGCAGACTTTTTGCAAACAAAAGGACATGAAATTGTCCATTTGTCTTTGATTGACAAGTCCGTAATGAAAAACTAAACAAAGAATACGAGTAAATATTGAGCAGCAACAATTCTGTTCCATATCGCTGGCCTTGTCCTATTAGTACTATCTAAAAAATAAAAATGTAAAATTTCAAATTTCGTTTCACAAGATTCATTCAGTAATATTGATTTCATATTCTTCAAAGGAATACTTTACAAAAGATTAAATCTTTTATAGTCATCCAATATTCACTATTTTTAGTTCCCCAAACTTATTTCTTTGCAGGTAGCACTTTGTCAAAAGTTTACATCATTTGGGTAATAATAAACTTCTGAGTAGATACCGAGTAGTGAGGGATTTATTCCATTCCAGCATCTACTCTGGTTTACAAGTATCAAAATAGCAGTGTTCTTGCTCTGCAAGCCTACAGTGATAAGATTGAAAAATATCTAAATAACTTACAATTACAACGGATTTTCCTTCAACTAAATTAAAGTTAAATCACATAAATTTTAAGAAAAGTTATTGAGATTTCAATAACTTTGCAAGTCAAAAAGAGTAATTTCATTAAATTCCTTTTCCATTTCTCAAATTCGTTGTTCATTATAAGTCTCTACACAGTAAGTAAGAAATCAATTTATTTTTTTGAGATTTGAAGATATAAAATGCGAAGCTTCATATGTACACCCATTAAGTATCAGACGTAAAGTTTGTAGTTCATATATCTTATGAATTCTCAAAAATTAAGTCCATTTCTTATGACAACATTTTTGTCTGATGACTTGCCACAAGATTTTGTCTTTAAAGGGTCAATTTTAATTAAAAAAAATTGAAGTATTGTTTTGACGTCACAATTGATGAAGATAATTTGCTTCCCTATGGTATTTTATAAGAAATGAACTGTTTTCGAATTTGTGATGAATGTTAGGGTTAATTCTTTGGAGATATATTGTTTTAACAGACAAGGACATACCATCAGAATTGCACTGCATTTTGTATGACATTTGATTCAAAAGACTGCTATCTTTGTCTGAAATAGTTTTCTAACTAATCCAATTTATACCTTCAGACTCATTTTTTGATTAAAAATTACAAATATGAAATATGATGGAAACACGTTATAATAAAAATTATCTTGGAGCAAATTTTCAATGAAAAGCAATGATCCCCAAAATCGTCTGAGAAATTTCATTACACCGTAATACCTTATTAATACAAATGTAACCAGCGCTGATAACTTTACCAATATTGTATTGTAAAGTAATCAGTACACGTCGAATAAATAGAGGATATTCAATGTTTTGTAGATGAATATGGAATTTATTTCACGAGTGAGACAGGATTTTTTGATATTTTCGCGAGTGTGAAGCACGAGTGAAAATGTCAAAAAATCCTGTCTCGCGAGTGAAATAAATTCCATTTTCATCTTACAAAACATTGAATTTTCTGTTTATCACTTCTTTTTTTTTTTTTAATTTTCCCTTTGCCTCTGTCCTTTCTTAACACAGTGTCATAGGCTTGACGTCATAGTTGAGCGGTTGAGATGTCATAACTTATCACTTGTGAGATTGAAAACATTACATAGCATGGATTTTAGCAACATATTTGGGAAGAAAATTGGATTTTTAGCTCTTTCAAGATGTTTAGTTACTATCTTTATCTTATGACAGGCCAGAAATTAGTTTTTACTTACTTTGATATCCTTTCACACTGTGAGAGAATATCATTTTGGTATCCTTTCACACTGTAAGAGAATATCACTTTTATTCAATAAATAAATCACAGTATTTCACTGTTGAAACGTAATAAATGTAAACATACAACACAATATAAGAAAGATAACCGATTTAAAAATATTGAAGCAACCTATATGGATAAAATACCTCATTCGATTCAATGTTAAAATTCTACTCTAGACATATTGGATAAAAAATGGAGTTTTTGTATATATTTGTTTGGCGAAACTGGGAATTTACTTAACATACCTTTATTCGTGAATGTAATACTTTAATATAGGTTAAGAAACCTATATAAAAATGTCATATTTTTTGAAAATGCGCTTTAAAAAAACATTAAAAAAAAAAAAATAAAACAAAGATTTCGATAGAATATAAACATGCTTACTAGAAAACTAGAAAACTTGATAAGTAGAATTTTTAAAATAAAATCTTAATTTGATAAATTTCAGTCAAAAAGCTTTTATTTTAATTCTGAGGAAAACTAATATGATATATTAATTTATCAATTAAAAATAAAGAAACAAAGTTAAGGTAAACAATTAGCAGAGTATACTTATTAGCTCTTGCAAAATCTACTTAATAAGAACAAATCTGAACACAAATGGAATGTTAATGTATCAAATTTATAATTATTTTAACTAAAGGCTTAAGCTTTTACTGAGTTTAAGCAGAATAGTCAAAGTAATCTTATATATACTTGAATATTCAGAAAACAAAATCAAAATTCGGGGTCTATGATGCATATTTTAGGTACTACTACAAATGCTAACTTTTAGTTAAAACTGAGGTTTTTTTCTTAACTTTAACAATATATTTACTATTAAAGCCACAATATGATAATCAAATTCATCATTTTTAATTTAATTTAAAATTCGGGACCAGAATAAAATATTTAACTGCAGAAAATAATTCGGTGTGCAGCCTGCATTGAAAATTAGGGGTCTAAACTTAACAATACCGTATGTCTTTGAAAGATAAAAATTTTCTCATTAAAAAAATTACTTCCGCCACAAGATATACTTCCTTACTTATTTTTTTGTTTTTTAATGGAATTTAATCGTGGTTTTTTATTGAATATTTTAAAGTTGGAATTCTAGAAATTTTAATTTATTGTACGAAATAAATTATGATAAAGAATCTTATAAATAAGAGGTCTAGAAAAAATATGGTTTAATATTTTTTTTAATATTCCCAATAATAAAAATGAATTTGAATTTCCGTACCTCTATACTGGATTCCAAAACTTCATAATAATTCTTACAAACAAAGATACATAGCGGGTTCTAGTAAATGTTCTATCAAGCCTTTATTTACTCCTCACTGAAATGTTTATAGCAGTGAAGGAGAAACTTCAGGATTACTGTACAACAGAAGTTGTGTAAAGCAGATATGGATTCTTAAAAACTCCAAAGAACTTGAAATCACTAAATTCTACCGAGATCAATAACAAGAAACGTACGACTTTTCAACATTTAATACAACTTTCCCAAGAATAAATTAAAGTCCAGGCATTTGACATCATTAAAAGGTGCTTTTTTCAATAAAAATGGGACTCGTAAATTTTCTTACCTTGTCATCGGTCATTTGCAACATTATTTTTTAAAAAACACTCTGATTGTAAACACAAGTACCATGAAGTTGATATTAAAAAGATACTTGAGTTTCTGATTGACAATATCTATTTAGTTTTTGAAGACCGGGGCTTCAAACACTCTGTCGGAATTCCCATGGGTACCAATAGCGCTCCGTTATTAGCAGACATATTTCTGTACATGTGTGTATCCATATGAAGAATTTATACATGAGAAGAAAACAAATTAAAAAAAATGATACAAATGATAATTACCCTTATCACCAGCAATGGGGTTTATGTCTCTCAGTTGATTCGACACGCAAGAGCATGCTCTCCGTATGAACAATTTCTTAAAAGAGAATATCTGTAGTCTTGCTTAAATTCAACATTTCGCAAGTTCTATATCGATAAAATGACCTTGTCAGCAGATGCAATCTATCATTAAGTCAAATGCTGACCAGTGCTTCACCAATCGTGACAAGAAGGACGGGGCGGGTATGACTGGTCGGTAGGAGGATACTCACTCCTCCATGGCACCTGATTCCACTTCTGATGTTTTACAGGTCCGTGTTTACTCTGCTACTAATTTGAATTTTTTGAATGGACTTCTGAGCTTGAATATTGTTCGTGATTTCCATAGGTCATGGTAATTTGTATATAGACTGTTTAAGTACTGTACCACACAGGTAACAAATTAAAATAAGGGTGTGAAAAAGGCAATGATACCCCATCCCCCGCTCTGAACAATATATTTTTCAATTGCCAGAGTTCATGTAAAGTTTTCCAAAATTGTAGTGTTGTAGTTAAAGCGCTTAACATTAAGTCTCACTGACAGTTTTGGCTTGAGTTCCAATTATGCATGAGGACCTTTTTTCCAGACTTTAAAAACATATTTAAAACAAGTATTCCTTTCAAAGGAATCGTCGGCATTTGATCATGAAATGAGAATTATGAATTGGAAAAGGATCCTCATGCAAAATTGGAATTCGGGCCAAAATCAGAATCAGAAAGTTCGTAGACTTTTTCTTTTTATTTTACTTAACGCAAATTAAGATTTTTTTCCTACGAGTATTACATCATTTCTCAACGGAGTATGACGTGCACAAAAGATAGCCATATCAACATGCTTTTCTTAATATAACATATAACATATTTAATTAAAACAGATTTTAACCGGGCATTGTTGTTATATTTTTAGTATTTAGTTGACTGTCTTATACTGCCTTTAAAAAAATATATTTTGTATTTAGAAAACTGTAATATGGACGTTCATTTTGAAATGGGATGAGGGACATGGAATCAAAAGGGCTAACCTTTGTAAAGAAAAATAATTTTGCAAAAAAAAAAAATCAAGTTTTTTACAGAATTCCTTATTAAAGTTGGAAGGAAATAAAACAAAACGTATTCATGCATGTATTCTACTCAGTATATTAAATTGGTAAACGATTTTATTTTATGAACAGTAAATGAATATCCCTAGCAAAGATATAGCTAAGAAATAGTTTAAATGACATTGTATAATTTGTTGAATGAACTCTGAACAAATTATGAGCCGTGTGCAAAATCAATCCATACATTCTATAATTAGAGAGAGCGTCATCGTGGGTAGATGGAGGCAATGTGATTTCCTGGAATGTTATGGTTAATTGATATGTCAAGCACTTTTTTTCTAAAATCATAATGACGGTAAAATTTAGGATACGTCTAGACTGAAATCGATGAGATTTGCAATTCCTTTATTAACAATAGCATGCTGAAAGGACACAAAGCTATAAATAGAATAGGATTACATAATTATAAGGATTCCGCTTTTTTTTCATTCGATTTAACTTAGTTTTGTTACTTTTCAAAACATTACGCTGCATATTAGGACGGTGATGTACTGAAAGTGTATGTAGTTCCCCTTTGGTATTTTTGTGCCATAACAAGGTTTTGAGAATGCTAACATGGGTTAAATGTTTATGAATTCCAATGGATTTGAATGTTCACCGCAGAAAACTACACTAAATGTGAATTAAACAAAGTTTTATTAAATATATTTCAGACATATATTCTAATAATTAACTGAGTCACTGATTCGAATCTTTTTCATCTGTTTGTAAAATATATGAATACATGTACTGGGCTATTGACTAAAATTTCACTCTAAGAATTATTCTCCAAAAATGAATACAGAAAAACATCATTATGAATAAATCCTACATCAAGTGGAGGAATAATTTAAACTAAAAATACGATGACCTTTGTTACAAAATTGAAAAAAGAAGCCTGATAAATGTAGCAAATCTATATTCAGTATCACAGGGAAACTCAGATATAGAAGAGAAAAAAATTCCTTCTCACAACTAAACCATTTTATAATAACTGTGAAACATGGTTCACTGCTTTTTGGTCTTTTTTATATTTGTTCCTGTTAAGTTTGTTGGTCTTACAGAAGGCATTCTGGGTCATTCTTATGTTCCTTCCCCAGGTCAGCATAGCTTTCCTTCTTAACCATTTTATAATAACGGTCAAACATGGTTTACTGCGTTTTGGTCTTTTTTATATGTGTTCCTCTTAGACTTGTTCCTCTTACAGAAGGCATTCCGGGTCATTCTTTTGTTCCTTCTCCAAGCTCGCATGGCTTTCTTCCTGTTACGAGGATAAATCACTCTAGTTTCAGAGGTGTCTTGTAATGTTGGACCACAAGCGTATGGCAACATTGGTTTTTTGATGGTGGGATGACTAACATGAATAGTGTTGACCTCAATAATCTTTGTTACACTGTGCCTCTTTCTTCCACTCTGAATATGAGCTCGACATCCAATGATATCATTAAACACTTCATAACAAAATGGACAGACCTGGAAAAAGGAAACGTTGGCTTGTGGTTGAATTCGAAAATGCTTACATGTTTGTATATGTTTTATATATTTTGATTCCTCATTGAACCAGACATTACACAGGCACTTTAAAGCAGATGGTATATAGATTGTGTGTTGTCCAATAACTTTTCCTATACCATAAACATTTTCACAGTGGTTCTGCTTTGCATGATTGGCACACTGGTACATAGTGGGATAATAAGTAAAGCATATAGGGCACATGACAACTAAATCAGTCACCTGAGTTCTTTTTTCTGCATTCAGAAACACAGCTGCTGGGTCAATGATAGATTTACAATGATATTTTCCATCCATTTTATATCCCATTATTTCAGCAGCCCTTGTGTGTAGAGTACTCTCAAAATGGACCTTCATTTTTCCTTTGCTAGGCACTGTGAAGTCACAAAAATCACACTTGTAAAAGTGATGCTGATTTTTTACACCAAAAGCAGGCTCATCAAGCATATATTCGGATGAGCGATTGTTTGATTTTTCTCCAGAATTACTTATGCTAGATTCAGTTCGTGGTGCGAGATTATTCTCCCCTGTGAACAAATTAACTAAACCTGTATCCCCAACATCGTGAATATCCTCTCCGCTCTGATTCTCGGTTAATAAGGGTTTAAACTCGGTGCTGGTAAGGGGGGTGACATCTTGAGAATTTGAAACTACTGTGCATTTTTTTATTGGTGGATTTCTTTTTTCTGTCTTGAGTAAGGGGATATAAATCAGTACTCTGGGCCTTGGGAGGGCCGTTGGAGTATCAGAAGTGGACCCAAAACCACTATCATTCCATGGATCAGAAATGTTGTCCATTATACATTCACCATGACCTGTTACAGCATTATCATTTAAAGGGACAACTGGATAAGTCACGACTTGACGCTGTTGGTCCTCCTCTTCTGACATATTGGTTTCCATACTATTGTATTCTGGTAAAGGGTCTGAATATACTGAATCAGATTTATTATCATAAGATTGTAAGACACTTGGCAATGCTAGATTTTCCAAACGATCAATCGGGTTATATGGTCTGGTAATCTTATTATGCTTGTTCAGAGTTCTCTTCAGCCTTCGAGTTACTCCTGATTGTAAAAGAAGTGAGTTCAGGCTCCTCTGTGAATAGTATATTTGCCTATCTTGGTAGGGTCCCTTTGAATAGGTCCTATGATGTGAACTTATAGACTTGTAATTTGATTTATACATCTGAAAACAAAGTTAAAACTTATTTAGTGGGAAGCAAAACAAACCAAAAGGACTATCAATTTCAAGATTACAATCTTTTGTTTCTTGGAATCACTACTTTTGTCTTTGGACAAAGCACAAAGGCTTAAGTAGTTAATAAAGAAACGAAATAAAGTTAAGTATTATAATTATATTCTTAGTAATAAAGGTACTCATTCTCCTTGAAAGAAAATGCAGTATATTACAGAAAATAATGACTTTAATTATAAGCTTTCTTTTTATCATTTCTTTTTTATGTCTTCGTATAATGGAAAATTGTACACGTACAGATCATAATCGGATTTTTTTTTTATAGAATGATCAAACACGTTTATATTTTTTGTTTAAAATTTTAACCACTCACATGGGCCCAAATGTACCCTGCTTTACAAATCTTCGATCAGTTTTACGTTAATTTTTATCTCTTTGTCTAGCCGTTTGACACTTATATTAAATAGAAAACTGACCGGTCAGCAAGGGCTCCGCAGAGGGGAAGAAATATAAGGGTGAAGCTTACTAAATGAAAATTTTACTTCATTACAAAAATGTAAAAATATATGAAGAATAATAATTAGTATCTGTATTTATATAATTTCAAGACAATTCCTTAATAACCAACAACCCGTAAATAATATCCTTGTATTTACATAAAAAACATCATACCTTATAATAACTCAATTAAATGTATATTAATTTTAAACAAGAATTGAAGTATGTGTTTTATAAACAGGGATTTATCAGCCTATTTTGGGAAATGCCATTTTTAGGGAATTAAGAAAATATTATCGGCTATTTGCTGAAAATGGGAAAAATTTCAAAAATCTTGCTAATGTCATGTATTCAGGTGTAATTCATTTAATATTTCAGCATGAACTCTAATTTTGGACAACCAAACAGACAATTAAATAAGATAAATCCAACTTCATCATATACAAGATCAATTGTAAAATAATAGACTTGAATTGATTTCCATGAGTATAAAGTATTAACTAAGTATAAACTAAGGGTAGTACATGTTGTTTGAGATTCCAATTTAGGTAATTAAAATCTGTTTCTGGAGATTTTAAACCTCCTGCAAAATATTATACAAGTACACATTTTCTTAAAGTCCCCTTTTAATATGTAAAAATGCATTGAAAATAAATTTTTCTATCTAAAATGTATGCCTACAGTTCTTATCATTATCATAGATCAATTGAATAGGTGGAAATAACTTAATAAATCTATATTATTACACAATATCACCATTTTCAGAAAAATGGAGGAAATTCGGATTAAGAAATCGCCGATGTTCATTAAAGGTCAATTTTGTATGATGTATACATTCTCTGAATTGTGTATTTAAAAAAAAAATGTTCATACTTTATTTTGATTAAAATACACAATGAGTTATCATTTACTGAATTCTAAAAGTAAGATAAAGATGTCTTTTCATAATTATTTTCTTTTCCTCTTCTTTTTTTGTGTTTGCCTTATGTAAAATCAAGAATACTATAAATTTTTACAGGTAGTCTGATATTAACTTCATTCGATATAGAATGATATATCATTGCTTTAAAGTCCTTAACATTGTTAACTTTAAAAGAAATGAGAGAACAGTACAATTAATCCCCTGGGATTAATTATCTTGCTTGCTACAGAAACTTTAGAGACTTATCTTTATCTGTCACTTTAAGATTGATTTACAACTTTGTCTGCAACTGAGGTTTGTTTTGCAGTTATGGTCAAGCGTTGGTGTTATTTGCATTAACTGAAGGCTGGCCTTTTATAAGGGATTTATCTGTACCTTCTCAGGGGTCCAAATTCGGCCCTATTCCCAATTGAAAATAAGTTCATTTTTTCCCAATTTGGCAGTATTTTTTCCCAATTGGTGAACAATTCTTTATATTTAATTATCTTGAAAAAAAAAAACTCAGTAAAATTGTCAGATTGTCTGTAATTTTTCTCTATTTATCCCATTTAGTAAAGCTACCGGTAGTCTTAACACGTTTAAAAACACTGTTAACTTCAAAACAAACTTCATTTGCAGACAGGGATGTTTATTATTCTCAAGGTGACAGATGAAGATAAAACTTTGGATTTAATTCAAGAGGAGAGTTAATTAATCCCAAGGGACTAATTCCAGCTTTTAAAATTTAGAATAGGAACATTTTCAGCAGTCATCTCTCTTTGTCCATTCATTCTTGTATAAAGTTTAGGAATCTACCCCACCATCCCAGCTCCAAACCGGATGAAATAGAGAAATAAACTTACATGTAGCATCAAAATATGTCTTACTGTCGATTCAACCAACATACCAAATTTAAATTTAACCATAAAATTCAACCATAAAAAGTAATTGGAAAAAAAAACCAAAATTTGTGGATGGAAGAATGACAGATGGACAGAAAGACAAATGGACAGAGTGATATACTATAGGGCACACACAAATCCTTGAAGGGCCCTTATTAATGCCAATATTTATTACAAAATCAAGTATAATTTGATGATAACAAAGCATGGCCATGGGCCTTAACCGTCACTCACCTTAATGAAATATAACACTGTAAAACATGTTAAAGGGTCCATAGAAGCATAGAATATACTAAAATAAACTGATAGATGAAGTCTGTTGCCAAAATGCAGGAGAAATTGGATAATCAGAGATTAAGAAAATAATTACACTATTACTCCGTAAAAAAGAAGAGTTATCTGTTTGCTTGTATTGCCCCTATTTGTCACTTTGACCTCGCAGGCTAAACAAAAATAACACTGCTTTAGCACTTTTAGTAAACCGTATCTAATTCTCTTTTACAATGGCCTCTCTTGGACTTTGAAGAACACTTAAGAACTGCAAACAATAGTATTGTTCTCCCGCCTATCTTCAAGTCAATTTTCAAAAGTTAACACATTTGAATGATTTTTCATATCTATATAGATATTTATATGAAGTTTCATACAGCATTACTTCTTTGGGAAAACAAAGAGAGATAACTCTATAATTTTGGTATATGTTTACAAACAAAAAACTACAACAAGAGGCCCAAGGGCCTGAGTACAATACAACAATTTAGAGGATCCATAAACTGATAAATGAAGCTCCGATGCCTAAAAGCAAGAAATATAGTATGATTAGCATCAACAAGATAATCAACAAAATAATTGGTCTAGTATCTATCTGTCCCCTATTTATCACTATTACCATGCAGACTATTTAACAAAATGTCTTTTTTTTTACCCCATATTATTATGTTCCCCAAACGAAGTTTGGGAACATATTGTTTTTACTCTGTTTCTTATTATTATTATTATTATTATTATTATTATTTTTCTTCCTGGGTACTTTTTTGTCCGTGAGTGATCTCCGAAACTACACATCCGATTGAGGTGAAACCTTTTTAGGGTTACTAGGAATGTTATGTAGATTTGCGGAACGAAGGTCATTTTGCGCGCACGTGCATGCACGTGCGTGCGCGTGCAATGCGTAAAATGACCAATATACTTGATATAGCTGTAACTTTTATATTTTTTGATGAAATGCTTTGAAACTCAGAATATAAGGATATATTAATAGCGTAGACAAGATGACATGGTCAGAATGCACAAGCATGCACGTGCGCGCATGCGCATTGATTGAAATAACCAATACAATTGATATAGACTTAACTTGTACATTTTTTGATGAATTGCTTTGAAACTCAGAATATAAATATATATTAGAAGTGTAGACAAGAAGACTTGATCAGCGCACACATGCATGCACGTGCGTGCACGTGCGCGCGCGTGCAATGGGTAAAATGACAGATATACATGATATAGCCATAACTTTCATATCTTTTGATGAAATGCTTTGATACTCAGGATGTCAGGATATATTAAAAGTGTAGACAAGATGACATGGTCATAATGCACATGCAGGCACGTGTGCGCATGCGCATTGATTGAAATAACCAATACAATTGATATAGACTTAACTTGTACATTTTTTGATGAAATGCTTTGAAACTCAGAATATAAATATATATTAGAAGTGTAGACAAGAAGACTTGATCAGCGTACACATGCATGCACGTGCGCGCGCGTGCAATGGGTAAAATGACAGATATACCTGATATAGCCATAACTTTCATATCTTTTGATGAAATGCTTTGATACTCAGGATGTAAGGATATACTAAAAGTGTAGACAAGATGACATGGTCAGAATGCACATGCAGGCACGTGTGCGCATGCGCAATGATTGAAATAACCAACACAAATTATATAGACTTTACTTGTACATTTTTTGATGAATTGCTTTGAAGCTCAGAATATAAATATATATTAGAAGTGTACACAAGATGACATGGTCAGCGCACACATGCATGCACGTGCGTACGCGTGCAATGAGTAAAATTACCAATATACTTGATATAACCATAACTTTTACATTTTTTGATGTAATGCTTTGATACTCAGATAATATAGACATATTATAAATGTAGACAAGACGACATTGTCAATATGCACTTGCATGCACGTGAGCGCGCATGCAATGCTAAATTGACCAATATACTTGATATAGCTGTAACTTTTATACTTTTTAATGAAATGCTTTGATACTCAAAATATGTAGATATATTAATAGTGTTGACAAGATGAACCGGTCATCATGAACATGCATGCACGTGCGCGCGCTTGCAATGCGTAAAATGACAGATATACTTAATATAGCCAATTTTTTTTATCTTTTGATGAAATTTGAATATAAAGATGTATTAAAAGTATAGACAAGTTGACATGGTCATTTTGTACATGCATGCCCGTGCGCGCGCGAGAAATGCGTAAAAAACCCCAATATACTTGATTGCCTTATTTAATGAAGCTTACAGGGAATAAGACACCAAAAGGAAGTTGGGGAGCGTTTGGGGAACATCTGTAACGGTCCCCGTTACAATTAATACTAGTTACTTCTCACATTGGCCTGTCTTGGCCTTTGAAGAACATTTAAAAAGATAAGCTATTTTTGTCTCAATTTTATTCATCTATTATTTCCAAGTCTACCTGATCATTAAAACTGTGAAAGTACTTTTTGTATTTTACAATAAACATTCTTGCATAATTCTCATATTCTATTAACCTTTCAGATACATTGTTTACAGTGATTAATTATCAAAGGTGAATGGCAAAGGGGAATAACTTTGCTCAGCAGAAATCAAGTTAATAGAGCACTGGGCAGGACCAGAACACTTGACTAAATGGTCCAGGTGTTCAAAATTCTGGTAAAAATACCTTTGCATATTAAAACTTCTACTCTGTTTGCCTCGAATATGCCCAGAAACATAGAAGATTTTCAGAGAAATGCATTTTCACTATATTTTTAAATAAATAAAGCCCCATCCTTACACCAGAACATCTGACGCAGGGGCCATGAACTCACAATTCTGGAAGAAGCACCCTTGCTCATCATAACTATACACTTGTTTCCTTGCTTTATAACCAGTAGTAGAAAAAATATTTTGAAAGAAATTATGCAATTTCAATATATAATCAATAGAGCCCCCCCCCCCTCTTCACCTAACCCCTGACCCAGGGGCCATGAATTTCACAATTTGGAAGAGGTATTCTTCCTTATCATATCCATGCACTTCCTCTGTTTGAATAATACCAAGGAGTAGAGAAGAAGACTTTGAAAGAATTTATGCATTTTCCCTATATAATCAATAGAGCCCCGCCCTAACACCAGAACCCTTGACCCAGAGGCCATGAAATTCATAATTTTGGAAGAGGCAACTATACTCATCATAACTCATCATAACTATGTACTCAGTTTATTTAATATCAAGGAGCATAGAAGAAGATTTTCAAAGAATTATTCCAATTTACTGTATAACCAATAGAGCCCCACCTTAACACCTGAACCCCTAACCCAGGAGCCATAAAATTCACAATTTCTGAAAAAGCAGCCATGCTCATCATAACTATGTTCTCAGTTAGTTTATTTAATATCCAGGAGCAGAGAAGAAGATTTTCAAAGAATTAATGCATTTTCACTATATAGTCAACAGAGCCCCACCCTAACACCAGATACCCAGACCCTGGGGCCATGAAATTCACAATTTTGGAAGGCACTCTTGCTCATCATAACTATGTACTTAGTTACTTTATTTAATACCCAGCATCAGAGAAGAAGATTTTCAAAGACTTAATGCATCCTCACTATATAATCAACAAAGCCCTACCCTAACACCAGAACCCCTGACCCCGGAGCCATGAATTTCACAATTTTTTCAAGAGACACTCTTGCTCATCATAACTATGTACTTAGTTACTTTATTTAATACCCAGGAGTAGAGAATAAGATTTTTAAAGAATTAATGCATTCTCACTATATAATCAATAGAGACCTGCCCTAACACCTGAACCCCTGACCCAGGGGCCATAAAATTCACAATTTTGGAAGAGACAGTCTTGCTCATCATAACTATGTACTTAATTACTTTATTTAATTACCAGGAGCAGAGAAAAAGACTTTCAAAGAATTAATGCATTTTCACTATATAATCAATAGAGCCTCACCTTAACACCTGAACCCCTGACCCAGAAGTCATAAAATTCACAATTTCTGAAAAGGCAGCCATGCTCATCATAACTATGTTCTCAGTTAGTTTATTTAATATCCAGGAGCAGAGAAGAAGATTTTCAAAGAATTAATGCATCCTCACTATATAATCAATAAAGCCCCACCCTAACACCAGAACCCTTGACCTTGGAGCCATGAATTTCACAATTTTGGAAGAGACACTCTTGCTCATCATAACTATGTACTTAGTTACTTTATTTAATACCCAGCAGCAGAGAAGAAGATTTTCAAAGAATTAATCCAATTTTACTATATAATCAATAGAGATCTGCCCTAGCACCTTAACCCCTGACCCAGGGGCCATAAAATTCACGATTTTGGAAGAGGCACTCTTACTCATCATAACTATGTTCTTAGTTAGTTTATTTAATATCCAGGAGCAGAGAAGAAGATTTTGAAAGAATTAATGCATTTTCACTATATAGTCAATAGAGCCCCACCCTAACACCAGATACCCAGACCCTGGGGCAATGAAATTCACAATTTTGGAAGAGGCACTCTTGCTCATCATAACAATGTACTTAGTTACTTTATTTAATACCCAGGAGCAAAGAAGAAGATTTTTAAAGAATTAATGCATCTTCACTATATAATCAATAGAGCCCTGCCCTAACACCAGAACCCCTGACCCTGAAGCCATGAATTTCACAAAATTATCAAGAGACACTCTTGCTCATCATAACTAGGTACTTAGTTACTTTATTTAATACCCAGGAGTAGAGAATAAGATTTTTAAAGAATTAATGCATTCTCACTATATAATCAAAAGAGCCCCACCCTAACACCAGAACCCCTGGACCTGGGGCCATGAATTTCACAATTTTGGAAGCAGCACTCTTGCTCATCATAACTATGTACTTAGTTACTTTATTTAATACCCAGGAGCAGAGAAGAAGATTTTCAAAGAATTAATGCATTTTCACTATATAATCAATAGAGCCCCACCCTAACACCAGAACCCCTAGCCCTGGGACCATGAATTTCACAATTCTTGCTCATCTTAACTATGTACTTAGTTACTTTATTTAATACCCAGCATCAGAGAAGAAGATTTTCAAAGAATTAATGCATTTTCACTATATAATCAATAGAGCCCCACCCTAACACCAGAACTCCTGACCCTGGGACCATGAATTTCACAATTTTGGAAGAGGCACTCTTGCTCATCATAACTATGTACTTAGTTAGCTTATTTAATACCCAGGAACAGAGAAGAAGATTTTCAAAGAAATAATGCACTTTCACTATATGATCTATATAGTCCCACCCTAGCACCAGAACCCCTGACCTTGGGGCCATGAATTTCACAATTTTGGTAGAGGGCTCAATGCAGATTACAATGATGCCAACAGTTTGACTGCTTGATGTCCAGGAGTAAAGAAGAAGATTTTTAAATATTGCATCATTTTTGGTGGTTTTAGCCCCACTCCTCAGGCCCCAGGGGGGGGGGGGCAGGGACCATGAAAGTCACAATTTTTGTTCCCCTTCACCCATAAATGCTGAATGCAAAATTTGGTTGAAATTTGTTAGCGGTTTCAGAGAAGAAGCTAAAAATGTTCAAATGTTAACACACGAAGCATGCCGACAGACGAAAACGGATAGCAATAGGTCACCTGAGTGACTCAAGTAACAAAAAAAGTTTTTTTTTTTTTTTTACCAATTTCAAAGGGGTTTACAACTAAAACATTGTATTTTATTATTAATATATGTTTAATTCTATATGAGTAAAATATAAGAAAAGATTTAAGGAACATTTATTCATATCCAAGAATATTTTAGAATGTGGTGATGCTTTAAAGCCCGATTTCGATGAAAAATATCGTCTACCCCCTTTATTTAAAGAGCTGGAATTAGGGGTAATTAACTATTTAACTTTGGAATTTAAATTATCTGTTCTTTGCAATCAACAAAGATTTTACGGCCAAATTGCCATTGGTATTGAGCTAAATGGGTGTAAAATGGGTGTAAAATGTAGGCTGGAATTGAGAGTTAGTGTGCGTAGTTCTTTACAAAGATTAGGTTTTGCTACTTTTGTCTGACTAACCATTAAAAACAATAGAAGTACTTTTAATACTATGTTTTTTTTTTAATTCTTGAAAATTTCTCTAAATCGATTGACCTTTAAATTCTATCAGTAACAGATTAATTAGCATAGGTGAAAAGCAAAGAGGAATCACTTCTTTCAGCTCTACTTAGCAGAAAACACTTAATTGACCATGAGGTCCAAAATTTAAAAAAAAATTCTGGTAAAAATTCCCTTGATTATTACAATTTCGTACTCTGTCTACCTACTAGTTGCCCAAGAGCAGAGAAGAAAACTTTCAAGAAATAGTGCATTTTCACTATAGATTCAACACAGCCCCTCACTAACACTAGATCCTGTGACCCAGGGGCACTTTGTTTGTTTACTTAAATACTGGGGAAAAGAGAAGAAAACATAGGTAATCAAAGAATAGAAAGCTCAGCTCAACTAATATTGTTTATAAGTAAATTAAACAATCTGACATCATATTTTTTCCTAGTTAGTGTGCATCCCAAGATCAATATCCATGCAAGTTTGGTTTAAGTTGAACTCATAGGTAATTGGAAATGGACCTGCTCCAAAAATTCTAACCTGTTCACTTTTTGAGAAAATGTCAGTCATTTCCATCATCCAAAGCAAGATAGAAAGTGTCCATCCTTAGAGGCATCATCCAGGCAAGTTTAATCATAACAGGCCACAAAAGAGCTACTCAAAACATTACCCTGGTAACTCATCTGGAAAATATAGGTCAAGTTCAGTATCCAAGTCTTGAAGTGTCCATCCCAAGGTACATTATCCATGCTAATTTGGTTAAAGTATGACTAAAATTCACTCATCTGGAAAATGCAGTTCAAAACCAACATCCAAAGCAAGTCTGGTAATGTCCATCCCTAGATGCATCACTAATGAAAGTTTGGTCCAGGAGGGGCTTGTAGATACTTAAGAATGGACCTGCTCCAAAAACTTCAACCTGGTCACTCATCTGGAAAATGTAGGCCAGATCCAGCATCCTAAGCAAGCCTAGTAGTGTTCATCCCTAGATGCATCACCAATGCAAGTTTGTTTCAGGTAGGGCTTATAGTTACTTGGGAATGGACCTGCTCCAAAAACTTTAATCTAATCATTCACTGTCAAAGAACGAATTCGATGTCAATATCGCTGATTTTAACAATATTATGTCGATATCATATCAATATCGATCCAGATCAGTACTATGAAATTGGAAATGGAATATTGAAATACTGGTTACCATGTTTGATTTAGTGCAATGATGATATTGACAATACCATGACAATCTCGTATTGATATCAATCCTGATTTGCACAATTTATTTTCAAGTTGAGGTATAACATACACATGTAATTATACAAGGCCACAAGGGATATCGATATTGATTCATTATTGGCATGATTATGTAAATAAAAGGATGATAAAAAAGGGTTAGGATTTGTTGTTGTCAGGAGTTAGGTTTTGGGTAAGGGTGGAAGTTGGTAGAAATATTACGTTTTTAGCAATCCTGATTCGATATTGATGTGATATTGTCGATATCGACAGTAGGGCAAACTTAACAATCAGAAAGTACATACGCGCAAGCATTGCATAAAGAAATACAGTCACAAAAGTGATGACGAAAATGATTCAAAATCGATCAAATATCGTTGATATCATGGCAAGTACAATCTTCATAAATGCAAAATATTTAAACACAGACACATATACACAGTGGCAAGGGCTGTACAAATCAAGGGTTGAGCAAACATGAGTCGATATTGATGATATTGACACAAAATAAAATGAAAGTATTCAGGTAACTTGTATGTTAAAAAAAACACAATATTTAGGGTGATAAGCAAAAGCCATTGAACAATCATGTTTCGATATCAATACAATATTGTGGATATTGCAAGTAAGGAAAACTTCATAAAACAAAAGTTACAAGTATAAAGATATATTGTAGCAAACTTTAAACAAGAGGCCCAAGGGCCTTAACAGTCACCTGAGTATAATACAACAATTCAGAAGTTAAATACACTGATAGTTGAAGCTTTGTTGCCCTAAAGCAAGAGAAGTAGGAAGATCAGGATCAACAAAATAATTAGTCTAGTATTCAGTATCAACTCATAAATTAAGTTCTAATCTGTCCCCAACTTAACACTATGCAGACTATTAACAAACTATTAGTGCTTCTGTACTATTTATAAACCCATATTAAGACCTCTAGCATTGACCTCTCTTATGGTCTTTGAAGAACTTTTAATAAGATAAGTTATTTTTGTCTCATTTTTATTTATCTATTACTTACAGGTCTACCTGTTTATTAAAACTAAGAAAGTACTTTTTTAATTATACGATAAACATTCTTGCATAATTATCTTATTCTATTAACCTTTCAAATACATTATTTACAATGATTAATTATCAAAGGTGAATGGAAAAGGGGAATAACTTCTCTCAGTAGAATACAAATTAATAGAGCCCTGCCCAGGACCAGAATGCTTAGTTCAATGGTCCAGATGTTTAAAAATCTGGTAGAAATACGCTTACTCATATCATTTAAACTTTTACTCAGTTTGCTTCCAATATGCCCAGAAGCAGAGAAGAATTTCACAGGTACAATGCATTTTCACTACAGATTCAACAAAGCCTTACCCTAACACCAGAACCCAAGACCAAGGGTCAAGAAATTTACAAATTTGGAAGAGTTACCCTCATCATCATAACTATGAACTTCAAAGAATTAACACTTTTCCACTATATTATCAAAAGCCCCCCCCCCCCTTGTTATGCCAGAACCCCTGACCCTAGGACCACAAGATTTAAAAATTCTGTTCAGAGCTCCCATTTTCAACATAGCTAAGCAATTTATTTATCAGCTCAACACTAAGGAGCAGACAGGATTAATTAATGATTAATAGAATTAATGCTTTTTCACTATATAATCAATAGAGCCCCCCCCCCCTCCTCAAGGACCCCAAAAACTGAGGCCATATATTTAAAAATTTTGGAAGAGGCATCCTTGTCTATCATAATCATGCACTTAGTTTGTTTTTATAA